>NC_072831.1:14074091-14374091 GCF_027744805.1 Dunckerocampus dactyliophorus
GTTGACTCCACACCCACAGACACAGGAGCGGGGAGGGTACACACCTAAGATCAGTATAAACATGTAGGCATACAAGTTTGTGTTACTGGTGCGTGGCAAACAGTGATTTCTGCTAAATATATTTTTTAATTGAGCATGACTAGCACCTGTTAATAAGTGATTAGAGTCATACGGTATATCATGTTTGAATCGATAAAGAGGAATTTTTTCAGTACAGAAGCGCAGCAACTTGAACACTGCAGTTTTTTTCCTCTGCCTTAACAAACGTTTCTCTTCTGTTACAGGATACCCTTCAGCAGTTAATAGTTATGCCCCTTCCAAACATTGTCTGCATTGCCAAGGATCCATTATCAGGTAACTCACACTCCCCAAACATCATGATGATATTCATGGATATACTTAAGCCCCGTTTCCACCAATCAATCCAGTTTAATTTAGAATATGCATATACATTATCAAAAGAACTGTACCAAAATAAATGATCAATACCAATGATGTGCGGTCAGGGGAGGCAGAATAACAACAAATGAATAATGACATAAAATAATCATTTTAAGTTTGTTGGAAAAAATACAATAAATTGGACTGCCCAGCCTAACGTCTCAGAAATGAAATACGTGGAAGTACTGCAGTACTCAACTTCATCCTGTCCTGCGTTTCATTGGTGTCCTTCCATAGAGTGGAAAAGCCAGTGGGTTTTTTTTGCGTTGAAGAGAGTTTGTTTATTAAAAAATAATATATTCTAAATCACACCACAAATTGATCTACAACCATGTCAAATGATTAGACCTACCCTAAAAGTATTTTGCACTCCCATTTTTTCCAATTTTATCTTTTATTGTTAAAATCTCCTGTTTGGTAACACTTGGCCTTCTCGATCAAGTACGTAAACGGACAAAAACCAAGTGGATAAGACAAAAGCAGTGTACCACCATTGTTCAGTATGTAAAGGCCAAAAATATTGGCATGCCAATGATGCCAATGTGTTTGGCCATGCCTGTATGGAATACAACCAAAGCAGTCAAATGCACACAGCCATGAATAAACCGTGCAATCCTACCTACACTCAGTGTTCCCAGCATCACTTGTTACCTCTGATGAGTGAGAAGTGATTTTTTTTTTTTCCATCGGGGTTCAACAGCTGCTGCGGTCCAAACAGAAGCTGTAGTAATTCTACACATGATCAAAGTTAGATTTGTCAGATGAAAACATGATTGCTGCATATGACTTTAAAATGTGATATTAATGTCCACTTTACTACTCCAATTCATTAATTCCTAAATCTGCACTCTAAGCATCATTGGGACTGTAGGTCTTTTAGCCATAAATTAGCCACATCATTGTTTATGCCGCAGGGTTCAAAGCGACTTATGGTCTGGAATTTACGGTGCTCTATATGTTGTTACATTTCTATTTGAGCCGTCCACCAGTTTTTCTTGCAGCACCTTTTCAGTGCATACCTTACTCCAAATACATTAAAAAAATAATAATAACGTTTGAGTACCGACACAAACTGAGAATACTTGTTCTGCAGATACAAGCAATAATGCTTTTATCATGTTGTCAGGACAGAAATGTTAGTGGTAGCATGGTGTTACAGCTCTTGAGGACTTTAAAAGCCCCTTCAAACAACATTCAAAGAGGTTTTTTTCACTTTAATATCTGTTTTTATTCTCCACACACTCTTTCTATCATTTTTTGTAAACTCTAATCCAAAAATACAGAGGAAAAAGTTACGATTTTGTGTTGTTTACCCCCCACAGCAAAGAGCATGGAGGAGCTGAAAAGACTTTTACTGTTGATTCTTGGATGTGCTGTCCAGGTAACTCGCACAAATACACATGCCCAGACAACCAGTTTCTCCCACTGAGTCGCTCCCAGGAATAGTATTTGTGTTTAGTCTTTCATGTCTGAGCAGAGCAGGCTGACACTGCACCAATAGTCGATACTGTACGTTGTACACATTGCCACACTAGAAGCGTTAAGCATTAAGAGTAATTAAAGAAAAATATTTGCTTACAGCTAGGGATGGCTTGATGTCACTTTTTTATGTTCAATACTGCAAAGCTGTGTAGTTGCCGATACCTATCCAATACCTTTTCCCTTTTTTGGTTATAATACATTTAATACATTTGTATGCAGGGGTGCTCCGATCAAAATTGGCTGATTTCTGTGAAAAGCACGTGACGGGCATATGCCCATACATGCCTTTCAACACAGATCACAAAAGCCAATCACCTCTAGCTGTACTATTGCAGCATGCAGTCTGTAGTGAGCTTCTCCCGCCCACTTCCTCCCACACAGCGCAGGCGTGCCAAGGCCAAAACAATCTGCGTTTTGGGACTCACCTTATTGGTTGTGAGAGTGATATAAATTTTGCACCCTGCAAAACATGCCATGAAAAAAATATCTCACCGGGGTGGCACGTTAAAAAACTTGAATTTAATGCGGCATTTGGGGGGCGGGCACTTGGCGGGGTGTGGTATTCGAGTATTCGAGGCTCGCGATGTGACCATCAGTCTGGCGGCAGCTAATGTGGACAGCATGGGCAATCGCCCTTGTGTGCGTGGCAGTCGGAGGTCTAAAGCGGATAACCCGAAAAGTGGTTGGATTCGTAGTAGGTGGTGGTGGACACTGGGTTTGCCGACTGCCTGGGGGTCCTACTGGAGCGCCATCCAGCTGTGTGCTCTCGCATCCAAGATCTCCTCCTTTAAAAAAGTTTCACCAGTGATATACAGTATGTTTGCTTGGAAAAAGTAAGTCAAATATGTTATTGCCTAAATGAAGGTGATTTCATGGTTCCCATTTCATAGCATATAGCCAATAGTAAATTTTAAAATGTACACTTAATCTGTGTGATCAGTATCGGCCAATTTCACTCTCAAACCCTGATCGGAGCATTCCTAATGTACAGTGATCCCTCTTATGAAGGTTAATTAGCTCCAGACCTGACCGGGATTTGCGAGTTTCCACGAAGTAGACTGCCCTCTAAACATGAACTAACACCATTATAGTCACCTTTACACTCGCATTACCCAATATAGAAGACATAATAAGAGTATAGAAGCCATTTAAGACATAAATAAGACGCTTGCTTGTGTGTGTTACTATAAATGTTTTCCCCAGAGGAGCACAGGAAGTGACGTCGGGTTCAGAGTTTACTTTTTTAGCTTGGTTACAGCCACAACTGTAGCCCATGTTTTAATTAATTGATTTTTGTTACGGTTTATTGTGCCTGTTGTTTCGGCGACCAAGTCTGGTGTGTGTGTTTGTCACCAATTATTAGAGTACGATGACTGACACCTAGTGACCAGTGTAGAGTACGACATATAATTCACAGCATCTTTGAAGGCGTCTTTTGAATGTCTTATATTTGTATTTTATTTTATTTTAGTGTATTTATAATGGATGACATACAATGTCATACATGCATGACTAAAATGACCTCTCAAACACATTATAATGGGACTGCTTGTGTAGCTTGTCGTTACCAAAAGCCGCAGGTAGATTGCAGTGTGAGAGTCACCAACTGGATTGAACAATACCTACTTCCAAAATAATTTCAAGTTGTACCTGCTTATACTGTGTTCAATAAGTAAGACGCTAATAAGTTTATTATTAATGGACAGAATTGGACGGAATATTTCATTTTCACTCAGTTTTTTAAGCCACAGTTGCTCTGTTCCTCCCTTTCATCACTATGTCCTTCCTAACATTACTCCTGCCCCTTTTTTCCATTATTTTGTCTCCTTCCTACTTGTATTGGTTAGACTGGTTTCATGATACAGGAGGGATGGGAGCAGTCAGTGAATGGAGAGGTCGGAAACAGTGTGTCAGGCCACATTGAAATGTTGATTATATGATGGATAACTCTTAATCGACTGAGGCAACTTTTATGTTCGGCTAAATTTCCCTTACTTACCCTTTCTGCTGATGCCTGTGTTATGTTTTGTCTCTATGTTTTAACATATTGAAGTGTTTGTGAATACTCAGTGTGAGCGTAAGGAGGAGATGATTGAAAAGATCAAACTGCTGGACATTGAGACCCAGGCAGCCATTGTCTCGCACATCCAGGAGGTCAGTAGAGCCTATACCACTTTAACAATCAAGACTTTATCCTCTTGACATGACATCACTGCTGCTGTATGTTCCTTACATTTGGTATAGCTGTTATGACCCTTTTCTACTGCAGAGTACCAACTGGCTTATCAGTAATTTCCACTTCAAAACAGTACTGTTTTAGTTTTCATGGGAAACTGTAAAAAACAAGCCTAATTAAACACACCAATCAGGTGCTCCCAACAATACCTGCTTATCATCGGTCTTTTTCTTGTGTTGGCCTTGTTAAGCAGGAAAAAATGGAAAGGTTGTACACAGGGCTGGGTGATATGGACCAAAACTCATATCCTGATATATTTATGTTTAATATCTATATACAAAAGTATATAGATATAGAAAGTGATTTAAGACAAAGTCAAAGTCAAATAGGCGTGTGAAGTTGTTTCATTAAAATTGAAAAATAGCCTCTAAAATAAAATAGTCTATTCCCTTTTTGAAATAAGTATGAAAAAGTAAACTATAGTCACATCAAAAAGTGACTATAGTCACTAGAAATATCGATATTTTAAAAATATCAATAGATCGCCCAGCCCCTAGTTGTGCATAATCACATCTTTGGTTCGGTGCAGAGGTGTTGTGATTTTCTACTAAAAGTCAGAGACGGGTCTATATAACAAACGAGATGTATCAAATGCTCACTGCTGTTTTTATTGTTAGAGAACAGCACTGCATAGTAATAAGGTTATATTTTGTTTACCTTATTGAGGCACATCAGGAGTGTCCAGACTTTTTACACTGAGGGTCGTATACTGAAGAATTTGGGGGTATGGGGTTCTCTATTGTGAGAGACTGCAGAAGCTTATATTGTGATTGAAACATTGCTATCTTATCTTTTGTGTTATAGGTGGCTAAGTAAATTCGTGTAATTTCTAATATCTCATGATTTTTAAATTTTTTTTGTAAAATGCTAAGGGCCAATAAAAAATGACATACGAGCCAAAAACAGCCCTTGGGATGCACTTTGGACACCCTGGAGTTACATAATATTGGGAACATGTATCAGTATGATACAGTGCAGTTCTACGCCACTGAAAAGTACCATTACTGTAGTCATACGAAACTTTGTTTTGCAGGTGACCCACAATCGACAGAATGTTCTTGACCTTTCATGGCTGGAGGAAGGAGCAGGACTTGCACAGGAAGAGCTGGAACCGTTGTCACGCAGCATGGCTACATCGCTACGGCAACTGATTGAGCAGAGAGACAAGGCCAGTGAGGTAACTACATTGGAAAAAAACAGCAACTGTCAAAGAATAAATTGAACAGAAAAACAAACAAATTCACGTTCATTAATACTCTAGTGGCAGACAGAGGCAAACTTCCAAACGCTCCAAACACAGAAAAGATCCAAAACTAAAAACACACAAACACCATAAAAACATGCAGCAGGAATGTGCTGCAAATTAAAAATGCTATAATCCCAGATCAAAAACAAATGCAAAAGAAAAATGCTGTAAATGCCTAAAACACACACAAACCCCAAAGCAACTGCATGAAAGAAATGCAAGTTCACAGAACAAAACTCTTAGCCAAGCTACAAGAACGTTAGGCAGGCTGAGGGATATCTTTCTTCCACTTGTCTTAGACCTGAACTAACCTGCATCAGGTGGCATAAGTAAGCCTAATTCCAAATCTGCAAAGTAGCAATATGAACAACCCAACAAATTAACTGATTTGTGAAAATAAACACAGAAGTGAAAAATAGCAATCTCATCACGCTAGCATTGATACACGACTGATACTATACTTGGTATCGACACTGTTGATATTTGAATCGAGCCGCTGAACCCTAGTTTATAGGGACCTCCAAGATGTTTTTAAGACAAAACTGTTGTTTGATATCAGACTATTCTGCATTTTCATTTCCCAACAAAATTTTCATTGAGCAATTCATTTTACACTACAGTATTAGCAATGCAGCAATGTCTTTTTGATCAATTAGTGCACCGTCTTTACTAAACTATGAAAACTTTACCAATGGAAGCACACAAGTGTTATTTAACTGACCGGTACCTCTACATGTTCATTGTGGAGTTTGTATACGCTGCTTGTTTGGTCACTCTGGACAAACACACACACACATCTGTCTTCATCTTTACTGTCATTGTAGTGCCAGCCAGGTTCTGCTGCTCGTCATTTACGGCATGTGGCGCGTTTTCACATCGTTTTTTCCCCCCACTTCCATTTTTTTTTTTTTAACTCGATAACAGAGGTGACTTCATATGTACAATATTATAATAAAAGTACAATGTTTCAAACATACCATAAGTAAATGTAAAATTGAACTTTTTAAAAACTACTTAAAGTACAAGTACATCGAAAAACTACACAGTTACAGTAAGGTGAGTCAATTGAATTTGTTACTTTTCATTTATGGTTATGTGTAATAAGAATAATTTTTTGTCCTTTTAGGTCATTGTAGATCTCACCAATGAGAGGGACTACTTGTCTAGCCTGTATCCCCAGGAAAGACAAATACGAAGCCCAGAGCAAGGGACCACTGCTGGAGGTGTGATAGTGAATAACGGGGGATCCGCCTTGACTGTAACCAGCCTTACCAAAGAAGAAAAGCAACATTTATCAGTGGAGCTTGCTGATACAAAGGCCAAGCTTCGCAGATACAGACAAGAACTGTGAGTCTCGTACTACGACATCTTTAAAGCTGACTACACATGAGTCCAGAGATGATTGGAGCAACCTGTGTGCAGGGAGGAGAAGACGGAGCAGTTAATGGATTCCAGACATGAGGTGGAGCGTCTGGATCAGGAGCTACAAAGACTTAAACAAGAGGTCAGCATTATTACAAATATCATTACAAATATACTACGGATGTCCGATATTGGCGTTTTTGCCAATATCCGATATGCCGATATTGTCCAAGTCTCAATTTCTGTTTCCAATAACAATTGATACCGATATGTGTAACATCACATAATTCTTGTTGTGAAACTAATGGATACAGCATCAACAATTAGCTTCTCGACGTGGCTGTAAACAACATCTCGCGTAAGCAAACCACCGTGTCTGCCTGCCGCTATTTCCACTTTGTTTTTACATTCCTGTTACCCCATAAACATATGAATGAATGAATGAATGAATGAATTGTGCGTAGGAATAGTGTTTTTCACAACATTGGCAAATTATGCTCTCAAAACATGCCAAATCATGCCATTATTTGGGTCAGTTTTAGTATCAGAAGCATTGCAAACACACAAAGCTCAACTGCTTCCACATTTCTCAACCAATTCAAACCATTCCAACATCAAAACGTTCAGCTTATTCGGGCTATTTTCCACATTCCCAAAATTCCCACTTTTTTCCCAAAATTCCACATTTTCCTAACTCAAATGCCCTTTGATTTAAGAACATAACCAACAGAGTCATTTCCCACATTTCGGAAATTCCCAGGTTTCACAGAATTCCACATTTTTTGGCTTAAAAATTTATATTTAAATTTATGACATTTTTCCACATTTCTCAACCTATTCAAACCATTCCAGTGTCAAAGATTCTGACTTAAGGTTTATCGGTTCAGTTTCAGCTCTTCGGCATTCACATTCAATTTCTACAGAAATTTCCTCTTCTAGTCATTGGTGGAATGGTTAAAATGGTTTGTGAATTGCATGAAAATGTTATAGAAACTGCCTTTATATAAATTTGTTCTCTTCATCAGATAAGCACTTCTGGAAAAATGTTATGGAGAGGATATTGTAGCTGAAGATTAAATTAAAAAAACACATTTATGCCCACACGAATATGCATATTTTTAAAACTAAAATTTTTCGATGCAAGACCAAGTCAGCTGTGGTAGCTTTTTTAGGCTTTTGATTGGCTTAAATGTGCAAGACCGCTGCCCCCACTTCGGTGGTTTAAAAAAAAAAAAAATCTCCATTTACACGAGTTAAGTTGGAAAAAAAAGGCTGTTTTACATAAAAACACATTCACTGGATGTGCATTGTGTCCAATCAGAAGCCCGAAAAATCAACAACAGCTGACTTAGTTGCACGTTATAATGCATCTGTTCATCAATATACTGAAATAAGATGTATATTGACGTGAACATTATCTTTAAAATCAGCGCACACTTAACCAGAGACCAGGATGCGTGAATGTTTTTTTATCACCCGTGAGTGTTATAAGGCGCACACTTGCATGTCTACTGCTAAAGCAGGGTTTTTGAAAATCTCTGATCTGGCTGGAATTTACCAGAGGCACAGTTTTTTTTTATGTTTGCATTTGCGTACCTACATTTTTTAAATATCCGTATTTGTGTGGACATAGCCTAAATGATCTTTGCATTGTAGTACACAGAACCTTTGTTTTTCCACAATGTATAGTGCAGCATACCCAGTAAAGTCTAAGCTGTAATGTTCCTTAGTAGAAAACAGCCTCCTGCATCTCAAATCGTTAACATAGTTTTTAACATAGTTTTTGACAGTGAATGTGTCCATACAGTCCCACCAAGCTGACTTGAATGTACATTTTGCATACTGTAGAAACAGACCATCATCTGACACACCATTATGTAAAAAATATGGTAGATATTGTATCTGCTTGTATGGATGCTACAGTTGAACATAGCACTACTTGGGACATCATGAAATGACGTACGGCCGTTTATCTACAACGAAGGAAAGCACATGTCATGTCCTGCGTGATTATGCTGTCGTTTTCATAGTGCATGAAGAAATCAAGTATACTTGTGTGTTTCTCCATGTGGTTCAGAACCAGTCACTGTCTTGTGAGGCGCGCTCAGTGCGAGTGTACCGGGACGAGGTTGACTCCTTGAGGGAGAAAGCGGCCCGGGTCGACCGACTAGAAACAGAGTTGACCCGATGTAAAGAGAAGCTTAATGATGTTCACTTCTACAAGGCCAGAATGGAGGTAAAAAAAAGTTTTTTTCTGATATATTCTTTCTTATGAATGTTTACTTTACTGTTGCAGAGCCTTTCATGTGTCTACTGTACATATGGGTATATTATACATGCATTATCAATTAAAACATCTGAATCCATCAAGTAGCCATAAATACAGTAGTAGTAGTAGTGTAAGCAGTCTCAGTACCGGTACCGGTCCCCAGTCACCTCTTCCAG
Organism: Dunckerocampus dactyliophorus; assembly: GCF_027744805.1. Classification (NCBI taxonomy): domain Eukaryota; kingdom Metazoa; phylum Chordata; class Actinopteri; order Syngnathiformes; family Syngnathidae; genus Dunckerocampus; species Dunckerocampus dactyliophorus. Next base: position 14,083,304 of record NC_072831.1, read on the forward strand.
TTCCACCGGGAGGACACCAAGGCGTTTCCAGACTAGCTGTGAGACACAATCCCCCCAGCGTGTCCTAGGTCTGCCCCAGGGGCCTTCTCCTGGCTGGGCATGCCCGGGACACCTCACCAGGGAGGCGTTTGGGAGGCATTCGGACTAGACGCCCAAGCCACGTCAACTGGCTCCTCTCGATGTGAAGGAGCAGCGGCTCTACTCTGAGTCCCTCCCGGATGACTGAGCTGCTCACCCTATCTCTTAGGGTGAGTAAGCCACCCTACAGAGGAAACTCATTCCAGCCACTTGTATCAGTGATCTCGTTCTTTCGGTCATGACCCAAAGCTCATGACCAAAGGGGAGGGTGGGAACATAGATCTACCAGTAAATTGAGAGCTTTGCATTCCGGCTCAGCTCTCTCTTCACCATGACAGTCCGGTACAGCGACCGCTGCAGACGCTGCGCCGATCCGCCTGTCGACCTCATGCTCCAACATTCCCTCACTCGTGAACAAGACCCCGAGATACTTGAACTCCTTCACCTGGGGTAGGACCTCATTCCCAACCCGGAGGGTGCAATCCACCCTTTTCTGACCGAGTATCAAGTATGTATATATTTATATATTGTCATTATGTACATAGGTTATAAAGATTAGCATTTATAGCAGATGCTATAAATAATCAGACATGGACAATAAAACAAAACCCTTGACTGACATTTACCTTTCAGACCAATTTTAGTCCAAGTGTGTGATCCAGATAATGTCCCGAGTTCATTGAAAAGGGGGAAAGATATGTTGATATCTCCTACTGCTAAGTGTGTAGATAGCTCGCCATCAGGAACATGACCCAAACAAGGTCCAGAAAACTCAAAAGAACATAAAAATACTTACGCAGATCTTTTTTTAATCCCTGCAGATAGATCAAACCACGGTATTTGTTACCATAAAAAAATATTTACAATTGAAAGTGGAGAAAAGAAAGCTCTAACTATGCGGAAGATCAAATGCTGACCTGCAAATATGCCGTGATCTACTGTATTTAGTCAGGAAATGTATTACTACAATTTTGGATGAAAAACATAGAGACAAATGTATTGGTCTCTATTTTGTACTTAATGAATTACTATATATTTAACCTCATTGCATGTCTTGACCTACATTGGATTGGTTTTAGGTTTTAGAAACACAAATGCGAAGAATGTCAAATTGGCACCTGCATCATTTCATTTTTCTGTGATTTTTTTTTTTTCCTGGGTGGAAAAAGTTTGGACATGTCTGTCGTAACTTAACCAAACCTTTAGCACAACTTTATGGGGAAAAGAAGGGAAGTTACAAACCCTCTATGAAACTAGAAGAACATGTCTTCTGGCTATGACAACAGTCAACTCATTGAGATTGTGTCTGCATTATCATTTAGGAGCTTCGCGAGGACAACTTGACACTGATGGAGACAAAGATATTGCTGGAGGAGCAACTGTCGGTGTCCAGAGGGCGCTGTGACAAAGTGCACACTTTGGAGAAAGACAACCTGTTACTACGAGCTAAAATACACGACCTGGAAATGGTATTGATTTAATATCTGTCTGTGTGTCATGTATACTTGTGGTACTGCCTGGCTGAATATAATTTCAAGGATGTTTTACATGAGAAATTACAGAAATGGTGCTATGCAATTGTTTGTGCCAAAATTGTATTACAATTTCAGTACAACTATCCATTGAGAGAATGGGTTGATAACTTCATATGCCTAATGTTACTGTATTTGTATACATTGACTAGCCACCTCATTATGACTGTAGGTGGGCGAGCCTGCAAAGTACGGTATCAGTTGGAAAAATAAGTAAATTCAGAACGAGTACTGTCTATATCAGGGGTCACCAACATTTTTTCTTGCGAGAGCTACTTTTAGAAAATGAAAATGGCCATGAGCTACTCATTTTTGTAGAAATGATTTTCATACCTTATTTCAACCCAAACAAAGCAAATATGCTTGTTTTACCAAAACATTCACAAAATGCTGGTACCCACAACTCACATTTTATGTTTCAGAATACATTTCTTTCTAGTGTTCTCACATTATTAACTGAAAACCTGAATGAAAAGCAGGCTTGCGGGCACCTCATGTGGTCGTGGGGGGCTACCTGGTGCCCGCGGGCACCGTGTTGGTGACCCCTGGTCTATATCAATACTGATACTTTTCACTTGAAATTTGTCGGGATCATTAAAGCTGCCGTATCTCTTCTGATCCAAATTACACTTTTTAAACCAAAAAAATGTAAGAATGCCACCAGCTAGTATATATTACCAATAGTGATTTTTAAAAACAGATTGAACAAATAAATGTCACATTCCAAAGATGAACTTTGAAAAAAAAAATGTTTGGCATTCATAGCATATTGTGTGATTAATGAATTTATTTACAGTATTATAGTCCCAGGTCTAGTTCCTACGAGACAGTTTTTTTCTGAATGAGAAATCTTGTTATATTTTAATCTCCTGAGATGTTGTGACACAAGTTCTTCTGACACCCCTACCTTTAAATGATATTTTCCTTTACTTGTTTCTTGTTGATCATGATTATAATCAGAATAAAACAAAAGACAAAGATTTTAGGCCAAGAGAAAAATATATTTTTATCACTAAATGTATTTGTGAACAATTTAATATACAAGTACAGGGTTTCCTCACAACATCGGCGCTCACCTTTTGCGGATTCGCAGATTTTTTTGAAGTGCAATCTTGCATATTTTTTTAACAGCACATGAACTCGCATTGTGTTCTGCGTCCTTGTGGTGTATTAGAGCGATCTATCGGTGCTCTGCTGTATGTGTCTGTTATTGTATTTACTACTGCTACCCGTAGAGGGTGTTGTATACTCATGTGAGAGTTGAAGATGTGTGCAGCGCCACCTGGTCTCAGTATGTTTTTATGTGCCTGTACGAGCATATTAGGAACCCACAGTAGACAATAGTCGGCTAAATATAGAGCCACAACAGTCCTTATTGGCTGAGGCAGAACCCGTCCATTGTGTTCTGTGTCCTGATTGGCTTCAGACCATTGTCAATCTATCTCCTTCCTGCTGTTTCCTGTGTGGTCAATAGTTAGCAAACTAGCTAACTATGTGAGCTGTTTGCTAGCTGCCAATAAACAATAGAAGAAGAAGCTAACTAACTAAATTAATCTTTGGTTCAAGGAGTAGGATGAGGAGGACGACGGCAGGAGCAATATGTTTTCACAAGGATACAAAAACGCAGCGCCAGGACGAGGTCAGAGGAGTGAATGCGCGAGTCACTTAATTTCTTGTATCCAACCTAGTAGATTGATCGTTAAAATTCAAATGAAATGTGAACTTTGAGAGTTTTTATTTTCTAACAATATATAAATATAACAATATCATCAATGTAACAATAATAATAATTGTGAGAATAAACAGAAGAGAAATTAAAATATTGCTCTCATCAATATATACAAGTATAAATCTGATAATGATACTACCAATGGTATTGATACTTGGATCTGCCCTCTCCGAATTGTGACCACTGGACGTTATATGTCATGGTATTTACATGTGACATAAGTTTTTATGTTTCGTGCAGGTGAGGGACAATGAGCGTCGCAGACTAGAGGAGCTGGTGGAGGAGAACATGCTGCTAGAGATTGGACAGAAACAAAGTATGAACGAATCAGCTCATCTTGGATGGGAACTGGAACAGCTGACCAAAAACCAGGACAATTGTAGCTCCGAGAGTAAGACACCCACTCTTTTTGTTCTCTGGTACTGGTTTCTGGTTCGGGAGCACAGTAGTTTGTTTTCCTCATGGTTTCCTCAAATTTTGGTTCTGCTGCAGCTCGGAAATCGTTTGTACACGAACTCAATGAGTGTGTCTCCAGCCGGGTTTTGAAGCTGGAGAAGGAGAACGGGGAGCTTCAAGCCACTATTGAGAGACTGAAAGAAGAGAATCACCTCCTGCAGGAGAAGCAACTCCATGCTCAAGTGCTTGACAGAGAAAACCAGGGTCTCAGCAAGAAGGTAGGAAGCTTACAACTTTACATTTTCAAAAACAAATCCAACAGACTCTTAGAGGTCAGGCACAGCTTGTAGCAACAAGCACTGAAATTGGGCAAATGCCAAAAACAAGTACAGTTCAAGACCAGCATATGTCATGAATAATTTCATAAAACAAAACACTAATGCGCCAACATTGGCTTGAAAGCTAACGCTAACATTAACACCAGCTAACACAGTATCATGTACATTTTCACTTCTACAGTAAGCATGGAAGTCTCCCCTTTCCTTTGATATAAAACCATTCATGTAGACCACCAGTGCTCACACTTTTTCAGCCGGTGAGCTCCTTTTTAGTCCCAAAGATCTACCTCCTACTCTAAACACAGTTTATACATTTTAGAAATATGAGTGTGTATGTACATTGTACATGTATATTAGAGGTGCACACACTTTTTCAGCATGCAAGTTACAAGTCAAAATGATTAACCTCTTACTATAAATCACATAACATATATATATCCAATCGGTAAACTTGGAATGTACTATACTAAATACTAATTATGATATTAGTATTTCACCATTCAAGGTTTACGGGTCATCAAAATAGTTTGTATCATTCAATAATTCTGAATTCAATTCAATATGGCAATGAAGATAATTACACATAACTCTTCAATAGTTCTGCATGTAACCTGCGTAGTGTGTCAGTAAAAATAGCTATGTAGCGTTCATTATACATACACTTCATGTATTACATCCAGTTAGCATTTGCTATAAAATATTACAGGTATACAAGAAATGAAAATGATTATGCAAAAGACAATGCAGCCAAAGTCAAGGCAACATATGAAAAAGGTTTCAGCAATGGGCACATTTTCCAGTTAATCAATAAATAATATTTTCACAACCGAAAGTGTAGAAAACACACGTATGTATACTGGAGTTCAGGACGCGAAGCAGAGCCATCAAAGAAACTGGCCGCTACAAGTGATGAATGGATAACTTTTGTTCTCGATACAGGCATCTTACCGCTGAGCTAGTTTATCCGTAATCGGAATAATAAAGATGAAAGTTGCATTTCCGTGAGTCACTTGACACATCTGTTCACCACTTACTTTGCCGCTGAGGCGCAACAGCGAATCAGGAGGGAGGCTTAATGTTAGCTGACATCTACAAAGTGACGTTTTTGATGTGGCTGACGCATGTGTTTGGCCCACACTACCTTCGCAATCGACCGTTAGATCGTGATCGATGTTAGTCATTTTGGATGTGGCTTTTTCGGGCCAAATTACCCAGGGTTTAAGACGTTAATGATAACCAATACAATTCATAGAAATAATATACAAAGACCCCAACAGTCAAACCAACCGAACGCTTGCTCACCCGTGACTACATTTGTGTGCGTAGTAAAGACGTGTCATTAAATTAATGTGATCACTTTTCTTGCAAGTCGTTAATGACAATGGCCACGTCACAAAAAATGAATACGGAGAATACACAATCTACAGTCAGAACAGCAGTAAAACAGTAGAATAGAAGTGATGGGACATGCAAACAGGACAGGACTCAAATTCTCAGTGTGAGCACAGCACAGTGTGACACGGTACGAATGGCCTAGTGTGAGTCCACCCTCATAATCTTTGGTCTTGATCTTTCAGTTGGAGCATCTCCAGGGCTTGCTGGACCAGGAGAAACTAACCAATCAAGACATGGAGTCCCTTGGAGAGGAATTATTAAAGGAAAAACAAAATCTGGAAAGAGATATGCATGCTCTGAGAGCAGAAAAAGACAGACAGGTAAATGGCGTGCACACACTCACAGAGAAGTTGTTGCATCAGTGCAAAAGATGGAACCCATTTAAGTCGCTCCCGCTTATGTCGACAACCCTTCTATGTGGACCAACTCATCAAGTCTCTGTCCATTGTGTTATTATTACTAAAAAGTGCCCGCTTAAGTTGACGTTGACATACATGTATGCACAGCATTAAAAAGTGCACAGCGTGACTTCCTGTTCAGTGCAAAGTAAGCTTCAAAATAAAAGCCTGGCAGTATTAATCTATTCTACAACAGCAACTAACTAAATGCACCCATTTATTTCTTTTTTTTTTATTGTTAACCGCCTGAAGGAAGATGTGCGCATGTGCAAAATATTTATTGTCATTTTAGTCAAGACACACAATTAAATTATTAGGGCAGCCTTGAAGTGTTGAATCGGGAATCAGTTGCTTGTATTGGAGTGCCAATATAGGAGATTTTAGATGCAGGCCGATATAATCTCCATCCATTTTCTATACCACTTCTCCTCATTAGGGTCGCGGGGGCATGCTGGAGCCTATCTCAGCTGACTTCAGGCGTGAGGCGGGGTACCCCCTGGACTGGTTGCCAGCCAATCGCAGGGCACATATAGACAAACAACCATTCACACTCACATTCATACCTGTGGACAATTTAGAGTCACCAATTAACCTAACATGCATGTTTTTGGAATGTGGGAGGAAACCGGAGTACCCGGAGAAAACTGGGTACAGAGAGAACATGCAAACTCCACACAGAAATGTACCAGGGGAGAATCTTCCTGATCTCCAGACAGTGACTATATAATTTATAATTTTTAATTTATACAGTATAATTTGCTGAAATTGGCCCAATATCAAGAACTGATCGGGACACCCTTAGAAATTACTGAAGGAGAGCTGTTTTAATAAGAATATAAAATACCGTATATTAAAACAGAAGAATCAAAATAAAAATATGCACAAATGGAGGAAAAGGATGAAAACAAACTGCCGTTGTTTCAAAAATCCTTCATCATCAGCCATTCTCATGTCTCGGGCCAAAGTCAGAAGTAAGTGTGCAAGCAATGGCCAGTTTCGGTTATGTCGACATCCGCTTATGTCGGTGTTGGTGACTCAGTCCAAGGGGTGTCCAAGGGACATTCAGTCTGTTATTGTATGCTTAATGCTTAAGTGCACATAAAAACATGGCTTTAAGAATGTCAATTTACAGTTCTCCCTTTTTCCACTCTGTGCTTATAATGTTCAATCAGATCTCAGAATTGGAGAGCCAAAAGCATCATCTGTCTGATGCAGTGGTATCACTCCGTGAGCGTGCTCAGTCCGACAGTGAGGCAAGGGTCCGCGAGGTGGAGGCAGAGAACCGCCTCTTACACCAGGGCATTACCGATACCAGCGCCCGCTTGGCCAGCTTGGAAATTCAACTCAAGCTTTCCAAAGAAGAGGAAGACCGGCTGAGGGAGAGAGCGGGAAGATGTGATGAGGTGGAGAGAGAGATGGCCCGGGTAGAGAGAAATAGGGATGCTCTCAACAGAGAGGTAATCAAATGTGCTTTATCAACAATATGGATCATCCTGACTAAAACATGCTTATTGATTTGGCCCCCAGGTGACATCTTTGCGTGCATGCAGTGAGCGCTCAGAATTTCTAGAGAAGCAGGTGTCCTCCTTAGAGCAGGAGGTACACAGATTAAAACGGGAGGCAGAGGAGGCCCAGCAAGGACTTCAGCAACTGAAAGCAGAGAGACAGGGAGCAGACAACAGCCTCCTCACCAAGGAAAACTTGGACCTCCGCTGCACTCTGGAAAACCTGCGTTCCTCTTCTGCTCTCCTCACAAAACAACAGGAGGAAAATAGGGAGGTGCAGAGAAAATTGCAAGAGCTGCAGAGGAGGTTTGAGGAGGTTGGAGTGGAGTTGCAAGGAGAGAGGAAGAGAGCAGAGAGACTGGAGGTGAATATCACCACAGTTAACCAGGAGAAGCATCACTTAGAGGTCGATGTCGAAAAGTTTAAAGTGGAGAGAGAAGAACTGCAGAGAGAAAAGCAGGGAGCGTTGAGTAGACTGGAAGAGCTGAGGAAGGAAATAGGGGAGCTTAGTCAGGAGCGGAGGAGGAGAGAGGAGGGCGACAAGGAGAGAAGGAAGCTTCAACTGGATCTGGACGAGTCTGAGAAGAGTAGGAAGCACCTGGAGAAAGAGAGCTGGAGGATCAGACTGCTACTGGACAATAAGGAGACAGAGCTGGAGGAGAAATCTGGTCAATTGGCTGTAGTACAGAAGGAGGTCCAGGCTCTGAGCAAAGAAGTTGAAAGGCTGAAGGAGGTGGCAGTCAAGACAAAGGAGTTGGAAAGGGACTACAAGGAGCTGCAGAAACAAGCGACCATTGACAAGAGAACTTTGGCTACACTGAGAGAGGTAAGGGGCACAAAGCTTAATTATAATTACTGTAATACTGAAGGTGTAGCGGTGCATGTGTTCCTAATCGGATTTGTCGGTATGGAACTTTTGAGGTATTTTAATAACTTTTTTATTTTGATTATTTCTATTTTTCATTGGGAATTTTCGTTTTTGGATAATTACCTGCTAGCAGTTTGCTTTTTGTTATGTTTCATTTTAATAATTATTAAAGTTGATTACGCAAAAGCTAAACAGTTTTGTTTTACATTTTGTTCCCTTACTGTGCCAAAAATTAACCGAACCATCACCTTAAAACAAAGGCACGTACCGAACTGTGAATATGGAGTACCGTTACACCCCTATTTAATACAATATCTAAACTGTGGAATTTGTGAAGTATTTAAGGTATTAAGGTATTAAGAACTTTTATGTGTGAGCTCTAACAGTATTTTTTAAGAAGCCACCTTGGTCTCCCAATCTAGAGACACCACCCCCAATGTCCACACAATGCTGTAGAGTGGTGTCAACCAAGACACCCCCACAGCATCCAGCTAACCGCTTGGTTTGCCTGTACCTGTCAGCTGCCTCCGGAGTCCCATGGCCAAAAAGGCTCAATTGGACTCTGTCCTCGGCTGCCGGCATCCCTCATCCCAGACACTGACCACCTTACGGCCACCGCTCCGATCAGCTGCCTCGACAATGGAGGCATGGAACATGGCCCACTCTGACTCAATATCCGCTGCTTCCCTCAGAACATGCCCAAAGCTCTCCCGGAGGTTGGAGTTGAAACTCCTTCTGACAGGGGCCTCTGCCAGACGTTGCAGACCCTCACAATGCATTTGGGCCTACAAGGTCTGACCAGCATCCTCCCCCACCACCTGAGCCAACTCACCACGAGGTAGTGATCGGTTGACAGCTCGGCCCCTCTCCTAACCCAAGTGTCCAAAACATGTGTCCGCAAGTCTGACGATGTCATCACGGAAGTCAGTCATCAAACTGTGGCTCAGGGTGTTCTGGTGCCAAGTGCACATATGGACACCCTTATGTTTGAACATTGTGTTTATGGGCAATCTGTGATGAGCACAGAAGTCCAATAACAAAGCAGATCAAAGCAGGTTCAGATCAAGGGGGCCATTCCTCCCATTCATGCATTTCTGGAGTTCTGGAGAGGAGGATCTGCCGGATAGTTGAATCTCGGATTCAGGAGGAGCAGTGTGGTTTTCGTCCTCATCATGGAACTGTGGACCAACTTTGCATTCTCGGTGGGGTCCTTGAGGATGCATGGAAGTTTGCCCAAGCAGTCCACATGTGTTTTGTGGACTTTGAAGGCATTCGACCATGTTCCTTGAGGAATCCTGTGGAGAGTACAGGGTACCAGACCACCTAATTCAGGCAGTTCGCTCCCTGTATGACTAGTATCAGAGCTTTGTCCGCATTAGTGGCAATAAGTCAGACTTGTTTCCAATGAGGGGTGCCCTTTGTCACCGATTCTGTTCATTACTTTTATGGACAGAATTTGTAGGTGCAGCCAGGGTGTGGAGGGGATCCAGTTTGGTGGCTACAGGATTGGGTCGCTTTTTGCAGACGATGTGGTCCTGCTGGCTTCATTGGGCCAGGATCTTCAACTCTAACTGGATCGGTTTGCAGCCGAGTGTGAAGCAGCTGGGATGAAAATCAGCACCTCCAAGTCCGAGTCCATGGTTCTCGCCTGGAAAAGGGTGGAGTTCCATCTCTGGGTCGTGGATGAGGTCCTGCCCCAAGTGGAGGACCTTGTGGTCTTGTTCACAAGTGAAGGAAGAATGGAACGCAAGATTGACAGGCAGACTGGTGTGACATCTGCAGTCATGTGGACATTATATTGGTCCGTCTTGGTGAAGAGGGAGCTTAGCCGAAAGGCAAAGCTCTCACTTTACCCCGTGGATTCACTGACCCGGCAATACATTGGAGGTCGTATCAGACGCATGTATGAAAGGAAACTGTAGAAAGCCGTGACAGGGCTGTGAAGTTGTGTGAAGTCTCACTTCTCCCTCCATGTTGTGTTAAAAACAATTGTCGATAAACGTCACACCATGCACTTAAGCTAATCTGATTCCGGCATTCTGTGTTGCTGTGTATATACTTGTATATCATAATATTTAAGTGTAATATTAAATAGTTTACTACTATTTAAGTGTGGTGTATTTATGTGTTTGGTAGTTGTAATCGTGTATCATTGATCTTTGCATGTGCAGGAGTTGGTGTCAGAGAAATTGAGCGTCCAGCAGAACAGTGTTGAGTTAGACAGACTCAGTGAAGAACTGGAAAAGGTTGGGCTGAACCGAGAAAGACTTTTGCAGCAGGAGCACACGCTGGAGGATAGGTACCTTTTTAAATAACACAATACAATATCAAGTTCTTTTTAATGGAATAATAACAGGGGTGGGCAATACTACACCATTTGGTATCCATCCAAAATAAAGTAATAATACAAGGCCACTATTGCCAATCTCAAACACTTTTTATTTGGAAGTTTTTCAAGACCAATGAAGAATATAGTTATTTTCCCTTTAATTTGTTGATTATGATTATAATCAGAATAAAACACAGGACAACGATTTTAGCCAAAAAAAACAATATATAAATACTACAATATAAGACAATGTTACAATATCAACAAATTACATTAAAAAACTACTATTGGCTCTCAGAAATCTCTCAAATCGTTTGACTTTTTGCCCCCAAAGCCCTCCTGTTTCCAATGACTTATTCCTTGTTTTGTAAACAATATAATAATATAGCAATATCAACAATGTAACAAAAAGGAACAACACAACCAAAAAACAGATATTTGTGAAATATCACAGAAATCTGAAAAACATGGACATTATCACACTTGTATCAGTGTGATACAGACACCTTCCTTGGTTTTGATATTATCGATATTTCATTCTATCCGCCCTCCCCTGGATAATAATCGGAGTCTACCAGTAAACGGGTGTGTGTGTATATGTGTGTGTCAGCAAGTACAAGCTGCTTGAATCCCGACTGGAGGAAACGGTCCAACAGGCGATGAAGATTAAAGATGAGAAGATATCAAGTCTGGAAAAGAAACTGGAAGATAGTAATACACACAACAAGACACTACGTGCAGAGCTAGCTTCTGTAAGTGAAATGTTCACATTCTTGTCAATGTCTATTGATTGACTAGTAACATTTGGTAACCTATAACTACACTTTGTATACTTGTGTATTTATGTGTAGTGCATATTGACAACATCTCCTGGCAATAAATTCATTGCGGGTTTGTATGTGGCCCATAAAGATAATTCTGAGTCATCTGCAATAATTTATGAACACCTGACATGATTAAGAAGCATATTCCACACTCTGCCACATGATAGAAATGTGGTCTAAAAAAGTCTGTTTTATAATTTTCTAAAGTGTCCAAAGTGGGGGACATTGTTGGCCCACAACTCGCTGTTTATTGGCTCTTACCATATTGTTAAAATAAAATGTATTCATTATTAACAACATTAGACATTACACTCATTTGCTTTGATACCTGTTACACAAAGCCAAGATGTGGATGTTTTGTTTAGATAGCTTAGCATATATTGACGTACATGGGATTGGATGAAAACAAATATTGATGAGTTCTTGGCTTCAGTTCTTGGTAACATCCTTTGTCGTAGTAAAGCAGATAAAGACAGTGAAGTCATCCATCCGAAGACAAAATAAAGATATCGACAGTCATTTGCCTCCTCACTATTCTGCACTTTCTGGTCTGTATAAATAAGTCTTAGTTCGTAGTCCATGTATTTTTTTTTTTTTTTTAGAAAAACATACATGTGTAAGACCAAAGAAAGTAAGAAGGATTAAAATACCAATGTTGATACATCAAATTTTGATACATCAAATGAAACTGATTGAATGTTTTCTGCTTTAGGCTCTCCATAGAGGAGAAAAGCACAACTTGCATGAGTTCTCAAGAGGAGACGAGCGACGAGACTCGGCCACTACTGAGCTGCTCCATATCAAAGATCATCTAATTGACGTAGAAAAGAGTGTAGGTTTTTTTCTTATGCACCTGTACAAGTTTAAACTAATGGATTGATCTTCATTGCTTTTCGTGTACAGGGTGTTTAATTTTCAGATTGCTGAATTAATGTTTAGGGTGTGCCTTCACATTTGTCGTACGTATTTGAAAACGAACACTGGGGCGTTTGCTCTTCGAGTACAGTTTGTTTGGTGTGAAGTGTGAATGCAATCTACTAAACCCTGGGCCGGACCAAACAAGGCCATGTGTAAGTAGACACATCATAAATGATGTCAACAAATGCAACCAAAGCGATGGTTAGCAAAGCATAAAATAGTACAGTGATCCTTTGTTTATCACGGTTAATTGGTTCCAGACTTGGCCATGATAGGTGAATTTCTGTGTAGTAAGAAATCGTGTTTGTAACCTTGTTAATATGTTTAACATTATTAGAGCCCTGTAGACATAAAATAACATGAATTTTTAAGAATATTTTTGTTTTCTTGGCCTAAATGCATTTTCAAGCCTAAGAATGGCTAAATGAACAAAAATACAAATACAGTAATCCCCTGTTAAATGGTTCCAGACCCAACTGGCATAAATTAAAAAGTAAAATCCTTTATTTATAAATCAAATATTTTCGTAGTTAGAGCATAGAAAACCCGTTTACAGTCATAAACATTTTTTACATACGGTTTTTAATAGTATCCTATATTAATATTATATCCTTCTCGACATAGAATAACATCGCTATTGTTACCTTTACACTCATATTACCCAATATAGTAGATATAATCAGAGAAAACAAGCCATTTAAGACATAAATAAGACTCATGCTCCTCTGTGTTTCAATAAATGTCTTTCAGACATGTGGACAGGAAGTCATGTCAGGAATTCAGAGTTGAATTTTAGCCACAACAGTACCCCGTGTTATTATTATGATGATGATTATTTGTTATTATTATTGTTATTGTTGTTACTGAAGTGTGGTGCATGGGAAACAAGTGACATTTAGTGGCCAGTGTAGACTACAGTTCCTTTAATTCATTAAACTGTATTTGTATTTTAGTTCAGTCATTCATATGCTCAAAATGCCTAATTTAGACCAAGAATATGTAAAATTTGTCATAGTCATAGTCCTAGTCAACCACAAAAGAGCAATATTTTTTTGTGAATTTTTGAAAAAACGCAATAGAAGGGCACGATGCTCGAATCGCTAAGTGGTGAGGGACGAATGTATGTAAAGTCATCCACGAAACAGCGGTCATTTAGTAATACATTTTTTGAAAAAACACAATAGAGTGACGGTGAGATTTTCGAACCACGAAGTGGCGAGGGACGACTGTATATGGCATTCTCAGACATTGATGGAATACAGTATTCTACACTGGTCACTTGGTGTCACTAGTAATGTTTGGTGAGACAAGCTCCAGACTTGATTGCCAGAACAACAGGCTTTTATTGCAGGTTTGAATTATAGCACAATAATAGCAACAATAATAATAATAATAATAATTAATCATAACACAGGCTACTGTTGTGGCCATAATCCAGCTACAACTCAACTCTGAACACCCGACGTCACTTCCTGTCTATAAATCTAGAACACATTTATTGCAACACACACGAGCACGAGTCTTACTTAATGGCTAATTTTCTGTTATTATGTCTACTATATTGGGCTTTTGGGAGTCTAAAGAGTTGGGACCTCTCCATCTTATGTTAGGCCTCTGGTTTTTCCCCCCAGCCAAGGTGTAACAAAATGTGAACGCACCTTTAATGTAGCTCTATCTATTTGTCTATTATATTTCATTTCAATCAGCATTTTTTTTGCATTTTATCAGACATATTATGACAATGTTCCCTCTTCTAATTGTTAATGGTGTCACTATTTTCCATAGAATGCCTCGCTTCAGACTCAGAGCTGTTTGTTAAAGGAACAGCTGAAACAACTGGAGAACCAGAACACTTCACTGAACAATCAGATGGCAACACTGCAGCGGCACACTACAACACTGCAGGAGCAGAACACATCTCTACATACTCAGACAGCCAAACTTCAGGTATACAGATTGTTTATGAAGTTTCAAATCTGTTTTGTGCGGTCTTGTAACACTATACTCACATAAAAATGTAGAAAAACATAAACATAACATTCCCCAGTGTGTTAACATGTATAAAATACTTGTTATTTTTTTGGATTGGGGTATTTTGAATTGACGTAAACATACTTCATTTTAACATACTATTGTTTCCTAGGTGGAAAACTCCACACTGTCCTCCCAGAGTGCATCGCTAATGGCCCAAAATGCCGTGCTGCAGGGCCAAGTCACTGCCTTAGAGACAGAGATAGAGTCTTGGCAGAGACAGCGTGAGGAGGCATGGCGAGGGCGAGAAAGTGTTCTCAATGACCATGAGCGCCTGCTGAGCGTTCATGAGAGGCAAGCGCAAGAGTACGAGCAGCTGATCAGTCAACACACCGCTCTGAAAGTCAAGCAGAGGGCGCTAGAGGCCGAACACAGAACAACACACAGCAAGTAAGTGTTCAACTCAGCTGGAATACAAAAGTTGCAAAAGTGTCCATAAATGGTGCACCATTTACCACCCTCAATAGTTGACGTCTTGGCTTCGTAGTGGAAGGGCTGGGACGAACACAAGTGGTTGAAATTCAAAATTAGGAGGAGTGAAGAAGAGTGGATAAATCATCATTTCTGGTTAATGCCTGACAGTAATCGACTTGTGATAGTAGTAAGCTGTCAAAATCCACACCCTCAGGAGCTTAGTACACAGTATACACAGTATGTACTGTACGGAAGTGCATCAATTGAAACACAGCCCAACTCGAATGGTTGCAATTCACAATTAAAAAGAAGAGAAGAGGAGGAAGCGGATAAGTATTGCAATTGTCAACAGTTGATCGATTAGGGACAGCACTACATTGTCAAAATGGACACACACAGGAACTGAGTGCACAAATTGTGTTTCACTTTGCCCACCATACTTCCACTTAGCATTCTGAGCGCATAGTATACGTATTGAAGTGTAAGAACGTACAATAAGTGCACAAATCGCAACATAGCCACTTAAGGAAGAGCACTCGTGGAAGTATTAGATTTGGGTCTAGCCAGTGAGGCTAAATACTAATTGTTATATCAATATTTAATTTATGTGGGACTTTCTGCAGGTATTGCGCTTTGTTACAGCAGAAGGAGAAATGGGAGGAGCTAGAAGGACGTGGTCAGAAAGAGAGAGAGGAGCTAAACCTTGAGCACCAGAAGAATCGACTACTGCAGCAAGAGAACCTTCAGCTGAAAGCTGATGTGGATAGGTATACAAACACTCACTGACTGTTACAATCAGCTCCAACAGTTGTAATTGCACCGTGTGGATTGTTATTATTATTCTTTTAAATCCACCGGACCCCAGTACAGGGGGAAAGCGTGGTTGCATTAGTTTTGCTATGGTAACTGCTGTGCATGCTTGTGTCAATATACACATGCCGTACATCCACGTAACTGCATCCACATAAACGCAAGATTGTCAGCTAAAACCTTAACCAAAGCAATTTTAGATAAACAGAAGACAATTCAAATCACAAGCAGTGAAATGGGCAAATGTTGAAAGTGAATGCGTATGTCACGGATAAACCAAGTTTTTTATAAATAGTAGGGGTGCTCCGATCAGGGTTTTACTCTACCAATTCCGATACCGATCATCCATGAGTGAAATCGGGCGACACCGTACCGATACTGATCACATGGCTTTAGGTAGAAATGTTTCAATTTATTTATGAGCGTCATTGGCCAGGGTGCCGGGAAAAGGACAATTCCAAGGTCCCCAACTGCCAAGGGGACCAAAAAATATGTCATTATTTAAAAATAAAACGGGGGAGGTTGGGAGCAAAGTAATTTTTTTTTTCATGAGGCCCACAATTCTGGGCTGCACCCCTGTTATTGGCTATATGATATGAAAAAAGGAACCATAAAATAACCTTAATTTAAACAAAAACATATTTTCCTTACTTTTTTAAGAGACCATATATCACTTTTGAAACTTACAGAGGATGAGACGCCTACTTTAAGGAGACTTTGCATGTGAGTTGTCTGGTGGCGCTCTAGCAGGACTTCCAAGTATAGTTACGGGGCTCCAAGTAAGAGAGCAGTTGGCAACCCGGTGTCTTCCACCACTGGGCATCTTGTCCAATGAACTTGTGAGCCTTGAAAACTTACCATACTTCGTCAAGTGTTTGTTCTTCAAATGCTGTATTAAAGTTTTTTAACACGCTATCCCCGCCAGATATTTTTGTGGCATGCAAACTTTATATCACTCTAACAAATGATAGGCAAGGTCCACAAGACAGACATGTTTGTCTTGGTTTTGGCACGCCTGTGCAGTGGGAAGGAGGCGCGACCCAAGACATTCTAACTAGACACTACAATGCACACAGGAATCACTGCAGGCTAGAATAGTACAAGAAAGAGGTGATCGTCCGCTTTCTGTGGAACAGCACGTGATTGACATATGCTGATAAATTGCTTTCAACAGAAATATGCTGAGACTGATCGGTGGCTGATCGATCAGTAAATAGTTTTGTAAATAACTACATTGAATTTTATGGCAATTCATATTATTTTTGGAAATAAGGGTGATTCCTTTATTCTAAAAATAATACTTTTTAAAAATTCATTTTATTTATTTATTAAATTTCACTCTTACGTCACATGGGGGTCAAAGTTGGGTGCACGCGATCATGTCGCTCATTCTTGTTGCTTCCATGCTCATGAGCCCAAATTACTTGCATGTTCTTTGTGTTCAGAGACAAATTGGTAGTTTCATCTTGTTGGAAATGAAAAGTAACAAACATAACTTTCCATAATAGTGATGAAGACGTTGCCATTCCCAACCGATCCAGTAAAAACACTCTGTCAGTTACCTACACACATCAAACCACACTATTATTGTACCGATGGTGAGTCAGTGCTCATTTTGTGGTTTTAATTTAATGCTGTGATAGGTTAATTACAGATTCAAAATTGTACATAGGTATGAATGTGAGTGTGAATGGTTGTTTGTCTTTATTTACCCTGCGATTGGCTGGCGGCCAGTCCAGGGTGTACCCTGTCTTTCACCCAAAGTCAGCTGTGATAGGCTCCAGCGTACCAGTGACCCAAATGAAGTCAAGCAGTATATAGTAAATGGATGGTCTGTTCATTGGCTTTTTCCTCCAGATAGTCTATTTATGTAAAAAAAACAACAACAAATTATTTACAGTTGAAATTAGGAGACAGAAATTCACAAATATGCAGGGCAGCAAATGCCAAACCACGACTAGGCAGAGATTACTGCAGATATAAAGCACAACTCAACTCAAACAGGTGCTCTATTTCAGTATACTGTATGTTTTGAGAGCACAAATGCACATGCAACATTGTCTCTGAGATTGTCATCTGGATTGGCTATCCATCCATCCATCCATTTTCTATACCACTTCTCCTCATTAGGGTTGCGGGGGTATGCTGGAGCCTATCCCAGCTGACTTCGGGCGACAGGCGGGGTACACCCTTGACTGGTTGCAGGGCACATATAGACAAACAACCATTCACACTCACATTCATACCTATGGACAGTTTAGAGTCGCCAATTAACCTAACATGCATGTTTTTGGAATGCACGCACGGGGAGAACATGCAAACTCCACACAGAAGAACGGAGAGTCGAACCCAGGTCTTCCCGATCTCCTGACTATGACTGTGTGGCCAACTAGACCATCGTGCAGCCTCTGGATTGGCTATACCTATATTTATTTTCTGATTCCTCTTCAACCTTTAGGCTATCACATAGCCAATCCCAGCAGTCGGAGCAGTACGACAAGCTCCAGCAGCGGATGAACGAACTGAAGGGCTCATTAAGCTCAGCCCAGCTGGAAGTAAGTCGCTGGATGGCACAATATGACTCGCTCATGGAGAAGCACCAGGGCTTGGACATCACAATGACGAAACTAGACAACCACTGTGAGGTAAATAGACCTACAATACTCATTCCAAGATTTAAATGAGTTTAACTCCTGTACGCATGTGTGTTGATTCAGCTGTTAAGCCGTCTGAAAGGGAACCTTGAAGAAGAAAACCATCACCTCCTCAGTCAGATCAACCTTCTTGGTCAGCAGAACCACACCCTGCTGGAGAGAAGCATGGAGAGCAAAGAGCTCTATCACCAGGAACAGAAGCTCTACATGTAATTACTTGCTACTTTGCTCAATCTAGCGTATTGATCAGACACTGTGAAGACGTAATATTTTTGCACTAACCTGTCTAAAACAAATGGCATAAAATTTGATCATCAACAAAGAAAAGCTGTTTCTGTAGATTGATTATAAAAAATGTCTTTCTTTCTTTCCTTTTACTTGATTAGCGATAAGCTGAACGCTCTTCGTCGTCAGAAAGAGAAATTAGAAGAGAAGATCATGGATCAGTACAAGTTCTATGACCCCACACCAAAAAAGTAAGTTTATTTTTATTGTTACTATTTTTTTTTTTTTACAGACGATAAAATGTGGGACTAGGAACTCATGATTAATCATGTTTGTCACAATGTTCTGTTTACCTTATTGCAGGGGTGTCCAAAGTGTGGCAACACTGAACTGAACACAAAATAAAGTTTTGAAATGAAATTTTTTATTATTAAGGGAGAAAAAAATCCATACCTACATGGCCCTAGTTAAACTTTTGTCTTGTCTGGCAAAATTGAGACGAGCTGCTGTTCCCTGGATGTTGTTGTGGGGTCTTTTGTGACCTCTTGGATGAGTTGTCGCTGCGCTCTTTGGGTAATTTTGGTGGCCAGCCGCTCATGGGAAGGTTCACCACTGTTCCTTGTTTTCGCCATTTGTGGATAATGGCTCTCACCGTGGTTTGCTGGAATCCCAAAGCTTTTACACATATATATGAATGCGTATACGTGTGTGTGTGTGTGTGTGTGTGTGTGTGTGTGTGTGTGTGTGTGTGTATGTATGTATATACTATATATATGTGTGTGTGTGTGTGTGTGTGTGTGTGTGTGTATCTATATATATACTGTGTGTATATATATATATATATATATATATACACACACACACACACAGAATATTTCAAATGTAATTTCTTTTAATAAATGACATGGAATAAATGCTGTGTTTTGTCAGGAGGAGTCAGTGGTCTGGAGCCAAAGCTTTGGCTAAACTCATCAAACCAAGAAAGGACAGCAGCAGGGAACGAGGCGGCGACCGAGACAAGGAAGGGGCCAAAGACCGAGAACGAGCCAAGAGCGCCCCCGATATTCCCCTACCTGCACCCCCGCCTTTACTCCCCCCAGAAAACCCACCCCCACCTCCCCAGAGGACAGGAAGTGATTCCCAAGACAATGGCCACACCCACAGTAAACATGGTAACAACTGCGCCAGTCCCAGCCTGTTCCCCCAGAGTCCAGTGTTGACACCCATCAGCCGAGGTACACACTCACACACTATCACACAATATGCTTTTCTAGCAGTACTTACAAGAAAATTTCTACACATAAAGCATTACTCATTGCATGTTACATGTTCAGGGCACATTTACAAGTACCAGCCAAAGTGATTTGATTAGTATATATTTTTAGATATTTTTAAGCAGTTTTTTTGTTGTCATTTGCGTTTGTTACATAGTGTGGAAGTTGTATTTAATTGGAGCAATTTGTAACATCAGAGTTTGCCTTCTTGTTTAATACTGTTGTCAGGTGCACGGATGTGTTACATGGAAACATTTAGGATTTTTTTTTTTTTCAAATGATTACTATGCAAGAGTACCCATACCATGAATATGTATTTCTTAGATCTTTGTTGATTGTAGAAGTGTAGTCGATGAGCGTAAGTAAGTACTTATGACCATTAGAAGGACTAAAAATGACTGAAAATATCGACTTCACCTCGGCATGCGTTAAAATTGCCAACTACTTCATTATTGCTAAGCAGTGTAGTAACGGGAAATGAACTGCCAGTTACCTTCAAAGCTTTAGCATACATAGATAGATTGATATTTTATTTATCTCCAAGAGAAATTCACACAGAGGATGTCCAAAAGGCCTTTCTTATTTTGCGGTAGACTTTTCAGCTGTTCTTTCATCCCCTTTTCCACAACTGCTGTGTGTTTGTACTCAATAAACCAGATGGTAGATAGAACTGAGTGTCTTTTACTTGCACTCTCACATTGGGAACAGCAACAAAATTAGGGTGTAGTTTCACTAAAACATTAAATAACATTAAAATGTGGATACAGTGACTTCCTGCTCAGCGCAAAGTAAGCTTCAAAATAAATGCAGGGCAGTATTAACCTGGTTTCTATCATGACAACTAACAAAATGCACCCATTTAAAGATTTTTAGCCACTCGAAGACAGAAGACAATCGCTTATGACAACAGTTAGCCAATCTGAGGGATGTTGAATTAAAAGGGTTTTACTATACTAACTTACATGCGGGTTGTTGTTTTTTTTCTTGAAATGTATATAACTTCTTAGTATATTGAAAAAAGTGTGGACATCTCTGGTCTACATGCATGATGGTATGACAGTTTTGCATCCATTCATTGAACATCACTCCTTTTTTTTGTATGAATAAATTGGCATCTTGCATGTTAGCCACCTTTTTACATTACATTTCATCACGTATTCAATAGCTTTTGAACAGATTTATTTTCATGAACTCACTATTGTTTTATGATTTTTCTCTACCTTTCTCCATCGCTCTCTCCCTCTCACTCTCTCCATGTTTCCACCCCTTAGCTCCTCCTGCCCAGAAACGTTTCTGTTTTCTTCGCAGTAAAAGTCAAGACAAACTCCTTCCATCCCTCTCCCCTACCTCCGATACTGCCTCCCGCCCTTCCCTTTCTCTCAGCAGACGACTACGATTTTGGTCATCCACTGACATCACAGCTGACATCATCACTAGCCCGTCTGTCTCTGCCAATGGAGTTTTATAATACCATCTTCTTCCTCGTCATTTTTTTAACCATAGTTTTCATCATCATCATCAGTTCTCATCCACATTCAGTGCATCTCACAAACTTTTGCACAATATGTATACAAGTATTACACACACACACCCACACAAGCAAGCAGAATTCCTCGAGCCAACAAATCAAAGCACTCACAAAAGAGATGAATTTTGCAGTTATGGGCGGCCAGAAATACTAGTAAGTGTGTGTGCGTGTGTGTGTCTGTGTGCGCATATGTGTGCGCCTGTGCGTGTGTGAAAGAATAAGCACACGCCACCATTGTCACAGCACAAAAAACTTGCCTGCATGCCTTGCCCTTTAAGTTCAATTGTTATGTGTATGAAGATGATTTGTTTGCGTGTATTTGCTTTGCCAGCCCTTTCATGTTTGAGGATTTGTGACACCAATTAGAGTCGCATTGAATCAGGCACTTGTGTTTGTAATTGTGGTTGCTTCACAAAGCCTTCCTGCAGCAATCCGTCTCGGTTGAAGTCAGTGCAAAGAGGCGGTACCACAGCAACTGCTAGCATATAACCTGTCAGCTCTCTGCTAAACTGGTCTCATCTGTTAGCTGTGAACAGATAACATGTGAGTTGACTGCGTTTGCCTTGCACAGCCTCTCATATGACGACTAGCTTTAAGCACAGTGTTAACTGTGGGTGTCTTAACTTTTTCCACTGAGGGTTGCATATAGAAAAATGTAAGAAATAAATCAACTTTAATTAGTGAAATATGCTAATATCAATCCAGTGTGGCTCAAGATTTGCTAAACTATAAAATAAATCTAAAGAAAAACGTGTTTCTTTAGGTGACAAAGGGATCTTCTGAAATTGTTTTTCCTGTAATTATTATTATTATTACTGTTCTGGCAGCTAAATCACCTTTTTGACAGCTTCGGAAATTAAATATTGTGAGCACGTGTGTCCTGCGGAAAGTTGTTCACATGTTCATCATGACAGGATGCACAAAAATCATCAAAGACCACATTCTGTACGATGCACAGGTAGTCGGCCATTTTGGTTAGCAGGTGCCCTTTTTGGAGGTTATGGTCACATTATTTTCTGTGCAGGCCGTGTTTAATTTTGTTTTGAGACTACATATACACTTTACAATATAAGTAACTATTTGGAAGTGTGCTCTTTTTATGTCATAAAAGGTTCAGCCAGTGTCATATATCCAAAAGTTAGACCAAAAGTTAACTCGCTGGACCTTACCTGGACTTTCACTCCAAATAACACAGAGTGACAGATTATCTTCAGTTATTCTTTAGTTCTGTTTAGTTTATGTCTGTTGAGGGATCATAACACAGGATGCATTCAAGTTCATAGTCCAGTGTTTCCCAAACTTTTCACAGTTGCATACCCATTAAGGCATTTCACCTGTACCCCTACTCTGCACACTTAAAAAATGTAAACCATTTTTAAATCTTAACTTGAAATATTGAACATGATTAATTGGTTCATTCATCTGATAAGTAATTGTCTCTTGCATGGCCAGATTTTGATAAAGTTTCACATGAGCACTGACAGGTAAGTAATTGTCCTACATATCCTTTATTCCAGCCTGATGTTGGAATGGATTGAATTTGAACTTTTGTGCTCACTCGCAATGACTGAAGCGTGCATATTAATTTGATACCAAATTGAAGGGGAAAGTGTAACAAACATGATAAACCAGTATGCAAAGTACAAAAATACATACAACCAGTGATAAAGTCTCGTTTTCAAGGGAATTCACACTCTCTCATCCAGACACGCACACACAGTGACAGGTTTTCACCACTGGAACACCAATATAAATTAAAATCTTCACGATTAAACCCTCTCAATTCACAACATAATCATCAAACTTACTTTTTTGTTTATATAATGAAGAACTTCATGCTCTGTCTCCTTCCCGCTTTCTGCTCTGTGCTGTCTGCGCTGTGCAGGCGCTCTGAGGCATTCAGGTGCACTCATCATTGTGAATGTTTGGCGCCAATTGTTTTACATTTTTATTCATCTACCCCCTAAAACAATTGGCGTACCTCATTTTGGGAGCCTAGGATTTAATTCAATTTAGGTGTCTTGGATCTTGTAAAATCCCTTCAAAGGAGTGTTTTTTTTCTAAACCTCTGGACTAACTAAATTACAACCTATTTGTATATCATGACTGCCTCCGTTACAAATACTGTCTTGTACCCCAACAATGTCAGAAATGTCAAACTCTGGTCATTATGTTCAAGCATTAAACCTAGGCAATAGCTAAGGCCAGCCATAATAAGTGTAAGTACTGTATTCTCAATGCTGTGCTTGAACTAATCATGCATACGATCACACACATATCCCAAAATGTCCCTGCTTTCTTGCCCCAATGTGCTTGCTGTTGTCGCTTGCGTCCTGGTTAAAGTATTGCACCCGCGTGTCTGGATTCCCACAAACTGTGTAATTTGTCCTTTGATTGGTCTGCAGGTTTGATAGACAGAGGACGAGGGCTGTGTCGCAGCAGCACGGCTGGAGACAGCAGTGTCATTGGCGAAGATGTACATGGACAAGGTGATTATTAATGTTATGCCATTCAAATGTGAATGTTGCCAGCAATAATTTGATGCTCAATTTTTTTACTTATTGAGGAGATGCTGATAATGTAACATTTATTTGTACACGCACAAGAATTGTTTTAGCTCTACAGTGTTCCCTCGTTTAATCACGGGGGGTAGGTTCCCAAAATAGCCCGCAATAAGTGAAAGCTGCGAAGTAGCCAACTTAATTTTTTTTACAATGATTATATATGTTTTAAGGTTGTAAAAGCCCTCACCATACACTTTATACACTTTTCTCAGACACACATTTTACCACATTTCTCGCTTGTTTAAACACTCTCAAAGAAGTTCAAACGTTCGTTTGAATTGTAATGATCAACCTACAGGTAGGACACTAGGAATTGACTCACACGTATTTTTTTCTCCTGTGACTGGCGCCGTTCCGCTGTACTGTAGCATTTTTGTATCCTTGTTAAAACATATTGCTGCAGTCCTTCGAACCTAAGATTCAATTCACAAGCTAGCTAGCAAGCAAGCTAGCGATGACACAGGAGACACGCAGGCCGGCACAAAGGAGATTGATTGACAGTGGTTTACAGCCAATCAGGACGCAGAAAACAGACAGACACCCGAGGGAAGAGAGACACTCAACTTCTAACAGTGTAATTCCTCTTAAAGGACCGGGTTTGGCCTGTAACACCGTCGATACGCTGTAATAAAAAAAATTTTAAAAAGAAGAACTAAAAAAATTCCACGAACTCATGGCAGTGAACCACGATAGAGCGAGGGAACACTGTATATCAATCCACAAATGGTATAATGCATATGTTATGTTCCTGTTTGTTGTTCTCACGCAATACATCAAGAAAGTATTTGGACAAGTTCTGTATTAGTTCATCTCCTATACTATTTGACAAATTCGAGGTTAAGGCTCACATTCTTACACACCAAACCCATACAACCATGTTTAATGGGCCTTGCTATGTACGCTGAGTTGCTGACATGCTAGAGCTGGTTGCTGACAAAGGTTGTGCATTTGAGACTGGAATTTAGTAATTTTTGCAGTATTAGAGTAACACTGTGTGTGTGTGTGTGCGTTTTAGGCCTAGCTCAAACCCACAAAGCTCTCAGTTCCACCCCAAGCCATCAGTCATCGTCACTCACCCTAAGCAGCTCCAGTTCTCCACTGGAACAAGGCGCCAGCTGCAGACCTAGAGGTAATAACCAGAGAAGGTCATTTCTGTGAAATTCCGTGTTAATGCTGAAGATCTGAAGCAGAACTGATGACACCGCTGTACTGTAAATGTAGAATTATGGGAAAAGTGGGAATTTTTAGGATGTAGAAAATTGTTAGCCTGGACGAGTTGAGGAATATGAAAAAGTGGTATTAATTTCAGTGGGAATTTTTTTGCCTGAAAATGTGGAATTCTATGAAAACCGGTTGTTGGAATGTTGGAAACATATTGCCTGAATGAGTTTAATGTTTTGACATGGTTTGGTTTGAATGGGTTGAGAAATGTGGAAGTTGTAAGAATTATTCAGATCAAAGGGCATTTGTGTTTTTAAATTGTGGAATTTTTGGGAAAGTGGGAATTTTGGGGATGTGGAAAATAGACTGAATGAGCTCAAGGTTTTGACACTGGAATGGTTTGAATTGGTTGAGAAATGTGGAGCTGATCCATTCATATTTGGAATTACAGTAAATGTGGGATTTAAAAAAAAAATTCTTTAGCATTCACTTCATAATAATTACAATAGAAGTATGACACCAGACCTGAAAAAACATGTCTGTATTAATGACCATGCTTGCTAAATATTATAGGTATGTTCTTTGATGAAGACGATACTGTGTTTGGTGCCCATGGTCACATGGGAGGTCGTCCGGGATCAGCTGTCAGTCACCGCACCTCCAGCTCGAACTCACCTGTCAACTGCAAAGGTACTAGTTTGTCCTTCTTCTCCACTCTGTTTGAAACACTTTAAGTGTAGAATCAGTACATTGGAGAGGCTAACTATTTATCTCGCTATGCTAGCGATGACCATCTTTTATGTCCCTGCATTGATCCCATAGCCTGCGCAATGTGGTGTAAACAAGGAATAATAGGAGTGTAAAGTTGATTATAGGGGTGTTATTTCATGTCTAGATGGCTCTAATAATTTTAACAACTGTGTTCAGAATGTTATAAACAGGTTTTTTCTGCTCTAACTACGAAAAAAATCTGTTCATTAATATTGAAGGAAGGCAAGCCTACAGCGTTTTCCTGGTCATGCCCATGTAAGGAAGTACGGGGTTGCATTGACGTAAAAAAAAACCAAAAACTGTAAAACACAGCGTGCAGAGCCGTCCAAAACTGCTTTCACGTCTCACTTCCAAATGCGGAAACCTCATTATCTGATACGTTGGCATCGTTTAACACGAGAATACAACATTTATAGGTCAGAAAAGCATAAAAGGTCCCCTTTAAGATTTTTCTCAATGTGTTTCTCTTTTAGATGCATCGGACTGTCAGCTCTGGCCAGGTAGTCTGTCCAGCGATGATGTCATGGGCCTTAGTCAATCACACCAGACCTTGTCACGTAGTGTGACCCTCCCATATGACCACGTACCCCAGCGGGCCCAACCACAACGTGGAGGGAGGAACAGCAATAGGCCACGACCTTCATCTCCTGGAAGTGAAATGGTGACACTGGAGGAGTTTCTGCAAGAGAGCAACTTGAAGTCACCACAAATGGTGAGGAAATAAATAACCTGTAATCAATAACCTGTAATTGTCTTGCATATGAGTTACTCGGTGCCATTTCAGCACTGTGGCTTTAAAAAAAAAAAGTTTTACTTTGCAATAATTGTTCTTATTGTCTGAATGAGAGCTTATTAGACAACAAGAAAAAAAATATTGGTTGACGTCAGGATATTGAAATCTAATAATTATGACCAAATTTTTGGCATGCAACATGTCCATACTGTTATGAGGCATTTTCATCTTTATTCATAGTGTTCTTCATGCTTTTTTGAAGACCTAAAATGTCCCTTATTTGATCCGTAAAAGTATTTTTTTTAAATATCACTAAATATTAGGGGTGCCACGATACAGTCAGCTCTGAAATGAGACGATGCACGATATTGGGTTCTTGAGAACAAGACGAACAGGGTGTACTTTGCCTCTCGCCCAAAGTCAGCTGGGATAGGCTCCAGCATACCCCCGCAACCCTAGTGAGGCTAAGCGGCATGGAAGATGGATGGATGGATGCATACAAAAACTAAAAATGATTAGTTAAAGTAATGACGGCAGTTGTAACTACTACAATTAACCATTTTATGTTGATGTGTAGTTAGTTAAAGACACATGTAAAATAGATTGCAGTAGATTATGTTCAGGTTTACGCTAAAAGAACTATAGTTCCCATGATGCGTAGAGTGTCGTACCAAGAAGTAGGTCCGAATTAGACTCTACTATCACACGTTTTGATAGCGGTCATATGCAGCGAACATGTTTTGATCTGACAAATTTTAAGTAACTTTGATCAAATGTAGAATTACTACAGCTTCAGCTTGGACTTTGGCAGCTGTTGATCACCGACGAAAAAACAGTCGCACGTTGCGGGCGAGTGACACTTGGAAGTAGTGCAGGTAGGATTGCAAGGTTCATAGTGTGTATGAAGCACCTTAATGTGTGCTTCCAATCCTGCCTCGCGCACTGCCACTTCCATATTACGTGAATTATCATTCACAGTATGCCATTGCTCACAGCCCTCGTCCCGCGACATAGCTTGTGAGAAACATTGTCATGTTTTAATCTTGTGACACCCCTCATAAATATCCATTATTGTGGGAAAAAAAGCATGCTTTTTTTTAAGCAGAATGTACAATCGACACTTTTCATTTGCAATAAAAAGAAAGTTCAATGGACTTGGGTCCTGTTTTTAACTAATGTCTGGTGTTCAGTTCATTCACGACAAAGACAATTAAAATAATATTATTGCATTTTATGTAATTAATGTAAAAAATGCAAGGGTAACAGCGTGGACAACATGTAACAGTGTGGACACTGTTTAACCATACATTTCAGAAAAAAAAAGAAAAGAAAAGGCCATTAATTTACTTCATCCCACCCTCACCCTGAAATGAATGTATACATTTGTAATCAAATTTTAGGATTAAAATAATGCACAGCCAACATACAAATCAGGGGCATTTCTAGTTTTATATTTTTTATATAGTTGTGATCATCCCTTTCATATTTTCAGTTGACCCATAATAAAGTCATGAAAGAACCAAACTTCATGAATGTTTTTTGTGACAAAGAAGTATCTGTTCCAACTACTATATCAGAGAAAAAGTTGCAGAGTTGTAGAAATAACTGGAAACTCAAGAGAACCGTGACATTATGTTATTTACAAGTGTATGTAAACTTTTGACCACAACCGTAACTAAGGAAACCTTTTTTTCTTCAGTCATGAGTTTACGTTTCATAAGTTGCCACCCACACAGTCCACTGTCATTCAAAATGTGTGAAGTTCAGGTGCACTGTTGCCACAATGACATGTGGTTTTCAACTGAGCAAACTTCATTTGCTGGCATGCTTAAGTTTTATAATAGTGCTTTTTGGCACATCTAATCTGTTCCTGCCTGCAAATCCAACCAGTACATTCCAGTCAGCCACGTGCCTGACCTTGAACATTCACCTTCTCACCAAACATACCACCCATAATAATTCTCACTGATGGTCCCGTGGGGAATGAGTGGCCCTTGTAGTCTAGAGATGGGAATAAGATCTATTTGAAAAGCTTGAGTTAATAAGATTAGTGGATGGAATAAACACCCCTGCATCAAAGGTTTTTTTTTTTCATTTTCATTTCATTTTCAGCTTGCAGGTCATTGTTTGATGGACCGAAGCATTTAAAAAAAAAATTTTTTAGTAAGATTAAAAACCTGCATTACTAAGGATGATTAAGGCCACACGTAAAAGTCAAAACAAAATTAAAAAGTTACAAGAAAAATGATGTAACTGTAAAAAAATAAATAATTGATTTGGATATTCAGGATTAATTGAAATAAAAGTGTTTACGATGCACTCCAATACATGAATAACCAGAAGGAAATATTTTTTTTTTGTTCTCAATTAGGTTTCAGTTGGAAGCAGAGAGGACTTAATGAAGGATTACTTCACCAGAAGTCCAGCCCCATCAGGTCCCACCAGCAGTGATCAAATCACCCCCACCAGTTATGTCACGCCCACCGTACAGACATCAAACCAGAGACCGGGTCAGAGTGTTAAGCCGTCACCCCGACAGCCTGTTGGTCAATCTCCAGCCTCAGGTCGACCGATAACGCAGAGAACCAACCGGTCACTTAGCAGGACGTTCAGCCTGGCCTCTGCTGATTTGCTCCGCTCCAATGGGCCGGACAGTTTTCACGGAAATGGAGGCTCCCCTAACCAGTCAGATTCGATCATTCGACGGCAGGGAGGAGGGGCAAGTGGAAGAGAGAGGCCACTCTCTGCCCGTTTGCCCGGTTCAACCAATCAGCACGGCGATGGCAGCTTCCTGACCTCACCCATTCACCACTCGTCTTCTCTCACTCTGCAGACCGAGAGACACGTGGAGAGAGAATGCGACAGAGGGCGGACTCCTGTGTCGCATAATGGCGCCCCCTCATCTTACCATCACCGTGGGGAGGTTGCCATGGTAACCCCTGTGAGGGCCGTACCTGCTACCCAACTGGGTGACGCTTTGGAGCGGGTAGAGGGGCACTCAGGTGACTCCTATCAAAATAGAGACAGAGAGAGGCCAGAATGTAGCTCTGTCGAACGCCCAAAAAGCACACCGGCGTCCCCTGACCCTAACAACGACCCCCAGACTGTGTGGTATGAATACGGCTGTGTCTGAATACTGCAGCCAGTCAAGTATCAAGCTTGCTGTCTGGAGATGGGAACCAAAGGTCTCAAACTCTCAGACACATGCAGTATATATGGCTTTCCCAGTCTTTCCAATGTGGACAACATGGCAACAGTCACAAGTGTTGTTCATCTTTAACTGGAAGTGGCAAAATCCCCCCCAAAAAAATGAAGCCGGATTTTAAAACACCTCTTGGAGTTTGGCTTTCATTTTGAAAGCTGATGCTTCTCTTTTGGGTCCACAACAGAACTGGAGACTGCAATCCAGCAAACAGTCGAAGCCTACATGGAAAGGTTGTTTATCAACGAAGGAGCCACCAAAGGATTGTGTCATGACAAGTGACTATTAGATATTGCTCTTGGATTTCAAAACAAAGGGTGCGTTCTCACTTATCATGTTTTCTTTGGTTAAAAAAAGAACTTTGTGTTCACACTTGACCAAAGCAATCTGCTGAACCCTGGACCAAACTAGTGGACTAGTGGAGTCTGCCTGAGAGATGGGTCTAGGTTCGAATGGAAGTGGACTCTGCTGTGGTGCACCTCACTTGAGTGTGAGCGCCAACTGCTCCAACACACCAAATTACAGATATGGCGTCACCAAATGCAAGCAAACCCAGGCGACGGTTAGCAAAACTCAACAGAAAGCTGAGGGGAAAATCACCAAAAACAAATGAAGCATAAATCCAGTAGTTAAACGTACCTGGCTCTCGGTGGAGATTGGAAGGGTTTGTCCCGGTTAAACAACGAACGGCCTTTAGTTTCTGTCTCAGCGTGCAACACTTTCCTGTGTGACACTTTACTGGGAAAAGAATGGACAGTCCGAGTCCACACTAGTTCCACTTAAGCCACTGAGAAGTGCAGTTCAACAAGCCATGGTATGGCAATCATCAATCATGCTCGGAGAATACTGTGATATCTTACTTTTAGGGGTGTAATGGTACGCCATAATCACAGTTTGGCGTGTACCTCGGTTTAAAGTCACCGTTGGCTTTCTTTTGGGTACAATAAGGGAACAAAGCGCAAAAGAAAACTTTTTAGCTTTTATGTAAATAGCTTAAATGGTTTTTCAAATGAAACAAAAGGTAATTATCCGATAAAAACAATTCTCAGAACTAATAATTTAAAAAATATATCTGAAATTATATATAACAGTAATTTGCAGGCGTAACGGTAACAGTTTGAACAGTGTGATTATTTTTTTAAAACAATTTTTATTGAAGTTCCTTATTGTCTGAAATGCAGCATGAATAGTTCCAGCTTGTATCCGGATCCCTGTCTCTGCTGAACAATGCCGGAACACTGCTTTCTTATCCACTTGTCTTTGTCCGTTTATGTATTTTACCTGGAAGGCCAAATGTAAAAAAAAAAAAAAAAAAAACAGGAGACTTTGATGACAGAAGCGGGTCTCCAGTCTCTGAACTATCGCTATTCCCTTGCCAGGACTCCCACACAGCCCGCAAGACTGGTCTGCACTGTATTTGTTTATCGAGTAGAAGAGTAACACAGGGCACACTTGTACCGTGTGGCATATCGGTACGTCTCTCTACCGAACCGATTGTTCTGTACTGAAAAATGAGATTATGAATACATGTACCATTACACTCCTATTACCTACCAAACTAAGGCCATGTCCACACCAACAAGAA
Source organism: Dunckerocampus dactyliophorus (assembly GCF_027744805.1). NCBI lineage: Eukaryota > Metazoa > Chordata > Actinopteri > Syngnathiformes > Syngnathidae > Dunckerocampus > Dunckerocampus dactyliophorus. The sequence continues at coordinate 14,114,566 of NC_072831.1, forward strand.
TACTTTCCAACTTTGCACAATTTCCCCCCACTCTGATGTAAAAAAAACATACACACACAACAGGTGAGTTTAAAATGTCTGTCCATGTAAAAACACATTCCCCAGCTCCTATGTGCCTTTTAAGCCAATTAGAAGCCTGAAGCACAGCGACCACAGCTGACCTTGTCTCCCATTCTGCCATTTGTCAAATATAGTAGTAACATAGTTAAGTTGCACACACGGGTTGACCTCTGCATGACATTAAATCAGCACCTGTAAGTCGTCGTCATTAGTTGCATTCTGTTGTTCAGTAGGATTGAAAAACATGAGATCACGTTGCACATATCTTAGGACGAGCCAAAAAGCTGTTTTACCTGTTCAAACACAAACGCTGATGCTAGAATTTTAAAGAAAAGTTCAATTTCTAAAGACAAAAGCCTACTTTTAAATGTGGGTGATAGGCCAAAAGGCATAGAAAAATATGCCTTTTTTAAAATATCCGTGTTCATAACCTATTCCAAACTATACTTTTTGGTGGAGACGGGGCTTTGGCCATACGAAAGCAAACTAATCGATTTGGAGAGCACTGCATTGTCAGGAGATAAGTATACAGTGTATTCCTCTTTAAGTATACTGGCGCAAGTATTTGATTTGACACACAGCCAAAATAAAAATAGTTGAACAACAACAAAAGCTGAAAGTCAGACTGTCCGGGCAGACAACTTGGTATCCAGGTGATGATGTTCATCGATTCCATGATTAAGAAGCTGAGTGGCTGTACTACCTGGGCGGCGAAGACCCCAAGAAAGCACTAGATAGAACAATGACATGGAACGTGAACTTGTTTACACTGGAGTTGTAAAGATAACGGTATGACCAGGAACCTTTCTTTTTTTCTTGACCCCTGTGGGATGTGAAGCACATTTCTATATGCAACAACCTAAATTATTGTCACTGTACAGTAACTGTACTTAGAAAACTGGATTTTATTTTTAATTTTTTGGCGGGAAGGGGTACTTTTCTAAGGATTAATTTACTATAGTTGAAAATGCATACCACTAACACAGCTGTAATCTGCTTTAAAAAATATTCTTCTACAGGATGTGTTTTAATATTTCTAGATGTTGATGCTTTAAAATTGCAGAAATAAGACTTTAAGATGTATTTAGTTGATGAAACTGGATTTTAATTTTTATTTTCTGTGAGGGGTGGGAGGTTGTAACATTTCAATTTGTGATAGCTGAAAATTCATACCAAAAAACACAGTTGATGTGTAATCCGGTCAAAACCTAAAGAAGCTAATTCCACTGGAAAAGGTTTAATATATGTAGATTTTGACGCAGTAAAATGGTAGAAATAAGATGTACTTAGTTGATGACTTGATGGTGTAAAATTAGATCAGTGGTGCCACTTTCACTCCCCTACTTGAGTTTTAATCCACTTTATTCCATCTGCACGAAGGCAGATTGTGTGTTGGTGTGTTTGCTGATCAGAAGAAAATATATTGAATTCCCCAAGGCTATTTTTTACCGCCTGAAATAACACCCTTGAATGTATCTGACTGTCTTGTGTGTGTGTGTGTGTGTGTGTGTGTGTGTGTGTGTGTGCGTGTGTGTTTCTTCGTCCACCCCTCCGAAGCACAGCACATCTTCAGATGGGAGAAGTGAGTGGAACTTAACTTGTTGACGGGGCAACTGTGATGAGACTATTCTTTTGAAAAGTGATGTTATGCTACACTCTGAAAGATTGTGACAATAAAGATTTTTAACAGCGGTTAATGCACTTTATGCTGCAACAGAAAAGGGAAATTCCTCATAGAGAATTGTCCATGATGTCATGTATGCTGAAGAATTAAGAGCCATGTCCCAAAGCTTTATCCATAGGATTTGTTGTGCCTTTTACCTTCTGGCTCTCCAAATCATGTTCATGTTAACAATGAGAAGACTGTAAAAAGGTTGGCTAATGGACCAAACAGAGAACCACCCTCAGCTTTTCAGCTTCTTAAAATAACTTTTGTTTTTCCGATAGAACCAGTGAAGGTTAATTTCATTGTTGTCCGCCACATTGCCAGTGTGGCCTACAGGAGAAGATGGTCCTTGCAGCTATTCTCAAACATCTGAAAACCACATAGCCTGACATATTTTGGCAGTGTGTAAGAAACTGCAGCCATGGCGAAAACACGGCATTGCAGTGGTGTCCAAAGTGTGTCCCGGGGGCAATGTTGTGGTCCGCAGCTCAATTTTAGTTGGCCCCAAGGGAATCTTCTATACATAAAACTAAACTTGTAACATTATGAAGAAGGATTAAGGCCATGTTGAAAAGAGAAAGTAAAATATTGAGAAATATTGAATGTTTGAACAAAATATCATACTAACAATAATTATTGAAATATACTGCTCAAAAAAATTAAAGGAACACTTCGAAAACATATCAGATCTAAACTGGGGGGAAAATGATCTTGAATATCTTTCCTGATAAGTGGGTGATGTATTAGTAACAAAATGATGCCACATCATTTGATAGAAATGAAAATGATCACCCTATAGAGGGGGGAAATCAAAGACATGCTCCTAATGAGACTACGGATGATGTCCTGGGGGATCTCCTCCCAGATCTGGACCAGGGCATCAATGAGCTCCTGGACAGTCTGAGGAGCAACCTGGCGGTGCCGGATGGACCTAAACATAATGTCCCAGAGGTGTTCTATTGGGTTTAGGTCAGGTGAACGTGGGGGCCAGTCAATGGTATCAATTCCTTCATCCTCCAGGAACGACCTGCATACACTAGCCACATGAGGTCGGGCATTGTCGTGGACCAGGAGGAACCCAGGTCCCACTGCACCAGCGTAGGTTCTGACAATGGGTCCAAGGATTTCATCCCAATACCTAATAGCAGTCAGGGTGCCGTTATCTAACCTGTAGAGGTCTGTGCGTCCTTCCAGGGATATGCCTCCCCAGACCATCACTGACCCACCACCAAACCGGTCATGCTGAATGATGTTGCAGGCAGTATAACGTTCTCCACGGCATCTCCAGACCCTTTCACGTCTGTCACATGTGCTCAGGTTGAACTTGCTCTTATCAGGGAAGAGCAGAGGGCACCAGTGGTGTAGTTGCCAATTCTGGTGGTCTATGGCAAATGCCAATCGAGCTCTACGGTGCCCACTACAGGAGGTCGGGCCCTCAGGCCACCCTCATGGAGCCTGTTTCTGATTGTTTGGTCAGAAACATTCACACCAATGGCCTGCTAGAGGTCATTTTGTAGGGCTCTGGCAGTGCTCATCCTGTTCCTCCTTGCACAAAGGAGCCGATATCGATCCTGCTGAGGGTTAAAGGGCTTTCTACGGCCCTGTCCAGCTCTCCTGGAGTAACTACCTGTCTCCTGGAATCTCCTCCATGCGTCCAGGTACTGCAGTGATGCCCTGGTCCAGATGTGGGAGTAGATCCCCCAGGACACTACGGACACCATCCTTAGTCTCATTAGGAGCATGCCCCGACGTCAGGCATGTGTACAAGCACGTGGGAGCCACACAAACTACTGTGAATCATTTTGAGTTACTACAATGACATTTTGACAAAATGGACCAGTGTGCTGCATCATTTTTTCACTTTCATATTTGAGGTGGCTTTGATTTCCCCCCTCTATAGGGTGATCATTTTCATTTCTATCAAATTATGTGGCATCATTTTCTTACTAATACATCACCCACTTATTATCAGGAAAGATATTCAAGATCATTTTTCCCCCAGTTTAGATCTGATGTGTTTTCGAAGTGTTCCTTTAATTTTTTTTTAGCAGTGTATATTTAACAACTTAGTATATTCTTACCCACATTGAAGTGGTTTAAGGGCGTTTCATAAAAAATAAGGAAAAGTGAATAATATCAAAGTGGCCCCTCAGATAGCCACATGCAATGATCTGTTTATTTTTACATTTTGGAGCGTACCCACAATGGAGTGTGTCAGGTAAGCTAATTCCTTTCCAAAAGCTTGATTTTGCCATTAAGGTCATTTTAAAGCCATTTAACAATTCTAATGCTATAATATTATGCCAAATATTACATTTAAACTGTTCTATGTTTTTTGAATTCATTCATATAAAAACTAGTTATGTGCCCAACGATTGGCTGCCGATCAGTGCAGGGTGTATCCAGCCTCTCGCCCCCATCAGCTGGGATAGCCTCCAGCATAACCCCGAAACCCAAATGAGGAGAAGCAGTATAGAAAATGGATGGGTGCTCTTTAATCTCCAGTTATGAGAAGGAAGGAAGACTCTCACAACAATTTAGATTTTTTCCAAATGTATTGAAGAATAAGTCAGACATAATAATTGAAAGATAAATCAGACATAACTGAAAATTAAGTCAGACAGGATCGTTTCCGCAGTCTACAGGTACCTGGGCCACGTTTCATTTCACCTGTTCCCATCTCCTGGCTGAAAATGGAAAAAAAATTCCACCCGATTGTCCAATAGTCACTTTCGTTTGCTCAAACCATTGGTGTCAGTCCATCCAAGGATAACTTTCCTCCTGGACGCCAGCAGATGATAGCCGGCTCCCTCGCTGTCCCAATAACACTTAGTGTACTCATTGTAGTTGTTGACATAAAAACCTTCTTTGCTCCGGTCCAGTGTTTCTGTTTTGACTGCATTCTGGGCCGTATCTTCCTGGTAACCTTGGCCACTGTGTAGAAGCTGTGGCCAACAGTATCTCTGTTTAACCTTTGACACACTTAAACAGATGTTCACCTACTCCGCTAACTATTTAAAAAAAGCATTATTTCTAGAAACTACTTGTTATCATTCACTTAGTTATTAGACTAATTGATTAAACAGTTATATATCTATACTGTACTTATTTTAAGACACTCAACAATAATTCAAACAATAACCACCAATGCAAACAAACAGTTATTCTAAAATCTACTTATAATAATTATTTACCCACTCGGTAAATACATTTTTCCTACACATCCTTTAAGCAAAAACAGGTCTCAGGTCTTGTGGGTTAATTTTGTGGCTGAGGTCTATTTTCTATTTATTAATTTAAAAAGGTATTGTCAAAGTTTGGTTGTTGAGAAAAATGTCTCTCCTCCCATCCATAATAGCTAGGGTTGGAAAAAAAACCTTTAAAATATTTTAGTGTAGCATAGGGGTGTCCAAAATTTATTGTAGAAAAAAAAAACCATCAGAAATGTGTCGTTGGCACAGCCTCCAAAATTTTCCAGTGTGATATAGGCCAAGAAATGATAAGCAGTTAAATATACAATAGGGAACTGCATGCAAAATTGAGGCCACTACATTTTTCTCAATCTCCCCCCAAATCAATATCATCGACATTTCGCTTCACCCACCCACCAGTGGCGGAGTCAGACATTTTTCACTGGGGTGGCCGAGGTGAGACCATATCACAGAGGGGTGGCAAGTTGATACCAGGTTGTCTAGATGACCAGTGGGGTGTCCGTAGCGCTGTCACTGTTGTGTGCCACAGTGAAATGCGTCCAAGTGGAAACGACGATTAGGCTGAACTGTGTTCTGCACCACAGAACCGCGTTTGTCAAAATTGTCCCCCAGCCGTGGGGGTGGCCAGGGCCACACCGTAGCTCCGCCGCTGCCACCCACCCCTAATTTTTGGATGAATTCCAAAAAGTAAGTACATTAAATATGACAGTATCATCAATGTAACAATGGGGGTATTCTGCGAAGCGAGTTTAGTGGGTTAGAGCAGCCGTATCGCCATGGTGACTTATGCTAAACTCATAGTCTGGTCGGGATGTCCAAGCTTTAAGTTTAAAATCAGCTATGAAAGTACCACTGTTTCACTGTTTAACTAATTCGGAGATGGCGTCACCATTCATTTAGAACCTACAAGGTTCCCGAGGGGTCTCAAACCTTGAAAAGAAGATCCAAAATATCTAGTAGTAGTAGTAGTAGTAGTTGTAGTCATTGTAACGGTGGTGTAGTTATAAAGTGAAACGACATCGACGGCACTGGCTGACTCACTCGCCTCCCCTTCAGCGTCCGCATGTTATAGCCGGGTTAGTCGCGACTGTGAATTTACATGATGCAGCAGACCACAGTGATAGTAAAAAAGAGAACCGCGGCAAGTTTTGACAGGAGCGTCACATGGCGATTCGGTAAGTAATACTCGTCTTTTCCCGTCTTTTTAAATGAATCTCTGTAAATGTTGGCTGAACCTCACATGAGCCTGTTTGTGATGACAGTAATTAGCAAAGGCGACTTTAAAAAGTCACATCGTTATCTACTGTTGAAATGTCTCGTCGCCGGATTATTGTTGGATTGTTAATTGTTCAGGCTCTAGTGCATATCGTGAATTATTCATGTAACTATCAAGCCTTCATTTGTTAGCTGGACAGCAGCTCGTTACACAAAGAGTGAAACATAGTAATGTGAGAGAAAATGCTTCTGATAGCGTTTGGTGTCAGGATTGGCTTTAGTCAACGTGCTGGATCCCAATAAGCAGAGTGGAGCAAAAGGTCTGTGCAAAAAGGTTTAATAACAAAAAGAGGCTCACAAGGAGTGCAATACAAAAAGTCAAAGTACAACAGAAAATCCTCCGGGAAAGCCACGGGAAAAATAGACAAACGAAAAGCGCTGCTAGCACAGATAGCAGGATAGGGAGATACTATAACAAAAACTACACTGCTGGAACTACCAAGCAGGTGAAAAGTACTCACAGAGTGTAACCAAAAACACTGCTGGAGATAACCAGAAGGTATGGCAAATACAGAGAGCTCGAGAAGCCGGTAGGAACATGGAAAGTAGCATGAAAACAATGAATGTGGCAACTGAGAACAGGTGTGTGCTGCTTATGAAGCGGACAGGAATTAGCTGCAGGTGTGCGCGCATGGCTCCATCCCAGGCCAGCCGGTCTTTGCACTGCAACCAGAACACAAGTAGAGGGCAGCAGAGCAGCACCACAGATCATGACACTCGGTTTGTTACATTCGAGTGAAAGAGTGTATTCTTCATCAAGATGTAGTAAACTTTGGATAACGATTGCCAGTTCTCATATGGAATGTCATGAATGTTCACTACTGCGTGTGGCAACATTTGACCAAAGTTTTCCGCTGGTAGATTCCAGAAGATTACAGGGGAGATGCAGCAGCATGGGAAAAATAAAGAAAAACATGTTTGTAACATCAGTTAGTCCTTAGAGTGAGAGAGTAAAGACAGCCTGGGGTGAGTGTGCTCCAAAAACATCTGAGCATTGTTCAACATGTTTCAAGCAATTACTTATATGACTTTGTTAGAATAGTAATGACAATGTACTTCCCAATATTTGTGAGTTACCAGCAGCAAACATTGAAACATCAGCTATTACAGCAGTCCAGCGCTCCATCGTTTGTGACGATTTGTGGAGCATTTGTAACTCCAAGGTACAGACACAGTATGTTCTGTGTGTCACACGCTGTGAATGTGAAAAGTGGATGGCTGTTTTAGTTCACTGGTTATTACTTGGTGCTTTTTCACAAATCCATTTGCTGTGGAGATCACAGTCAATACTAATCCAAGCAGTGAAGAAGTTTTCTGCGTTATATAAAGCAGCACACCCCTGATGAATGTTATCATTTGATTCTCCAGCTTCCCAGAACCTAAACAGCAAAACACACGGTTACATTAGCGCATGCCCTTGTGTTTTACAAGTATTTCAATGCGTGAGACAGTGTGACATATTGATCATTTTCAAGAATAGCAATATTCACATCAAAACAATACAGCGTACTGACATCTCCTGCACAGTGGAACCCTGTTTTCATATGATTCGGTTTTCGCCTAAAATTTTTGCCAAGATTTTGCCTTGGTCCTCATACAATATCGGGCATTACTTTATTGTTAGCATGCTGTCATCACCATTTGCAATTCTTTTATTGATCATGGCTGCAAAATAACTCACAGTGGAGCTAAAGAAACTTGCAAGTGCCATCCAGCACTTTGATAAGGGGAACTGGAAAAAGAGTTCAGGAAGAAGGCTGAGTTGGGCAAGATCCACTTCAAGGATAAAGTGGAGAAGAAATTAACATCTGGGAATGCAAGGGAGACATGGCAGGGATCAAACACCAGGATGGGCCCCCCCACCAAACCTGCAGTGGTCAACTGCTCAAACACAACCTCCTTCGCAGAACAGCTCAACAGCGTGTTCACTCGGTTCAGCAACAACAACACACCGAGCAACTGGACCTGCCCAACCCTGAGCTCTCCATCAACCCTCATCATTGACAAACAGTTGGTGACTTCCATCCTACACAGAGTCAACCCACACAAAGCCCCTGGCCCTGACAGGATCAGAGGCAGGAACTGCTCCACTCAGTTAGGTGGAGTTCTCGCCAGGCTGTTTCAGCCTCTCCCGGATTCTGGCTGTATTGAAAGGAGTCCACAATCATTCCTATCCCCAAAAAAGCACATGCAAAGGACATAAAGGACTACAGACCAGTGGCTCTGACCTCAGTGCTTTGCAAGTGCATGGAGAGAGCAGTGGGTGGATTCTTACATTGAACATTTAATCTTGGTACAATTTGCTCACCACCAAGCACAAAACCAGACTTTCCCACAAAATAAACTAGGCCAGCAAAATATGCAGCTCACCACATACTGTAATCCTGTCTGACCTGTACAACTGCTCTGTGATCAGGAAGGCCACCCTGACCCCTTGACAAATCATATCAGCTACTGCTGTCAGGCAGGAGATATAAAGTCCCACTGGCCCGGAAAGACACCTACAAGAAATCATTCATTCCATCTGCTATAACTAACCTGAATACTTTGAAATAGAATGTTGCACTCGTCAACATGCACTTTTCAACATGCCCTGGTCATGTGTCTTAATTCTTTGTTTTTATTGTGTTTCCAGTGTAAAATGTCATCCGTGTGACTGGCTGACTTCTCCTCCCTCGCCTCATCGCCGTTAAGTCTTCATTTATCCACTTATTTGTCATTTATCCACTTATTTTCAGTTTTTGTATGATTCGGTTTTAGACGGAAACATTGGAACGGATTAAAAACGAAAACAGAGGTTCCACTGTCTTTCTCCTGAAGGTTTTGGTTAAATTCCAAGTTGGTGTTTAGAGCAGGGGTATCCAAACTTTTTTTTTTCCACTGAGGGCTGCATACTGAAAAATCAAAGGATGTGGAGGCCACTTTCAAATTAAAATTAAAATTTAAACCAACCCATGTAGATATGCAATGATAGTTTTTTTTTTTAACATATATTTAAGAAAAAAAATGCATCTTATCTTTGTTTCATGAACATATTATTTGTATGAACTTTTTCTCTTTATACTGTATTACACTTTTTTGCTGTTTTTTATTTTTACAAATATTTTACTTCTTGTACATTTTTATTGTAACATTACGACTGTATTCTCATAATATTTTGACTTTATTATTGTAACATCATAACTTTTTCCAACCAAATTTTTCAAAAAGTGCAACTTTATTCTTTGTTGTGTTCGTTTCTCATATTATGACTTTTTTCCTATAATATTTCCACTTTATGCTAGTTTTATCTTTTAATATTATGACTTTATTCTCCTAATAATTTTGCCTTTATTCTTGTAAAATTACTGCTCTTTTTTTCCATTTTTGCTGTTTTTAAATTCGATTGTTTAGTTGTGTTTTAGAATGTGCCGAGGGCCAATAAAAACGGGCTGTAAATAGCTGTAAAAGTTCTAGAGGTTCTACTTTGTTCGTGCGCCTTACCCTTCAACCAGGTCTCTTTCATCCGTCCATCTCCAAAGTCCTTCCTTTTGAAACCGTCTCAGTCCAATCCAAAAGTTACCTCCTGAGGCACCTGCATGACTTCTCAAGTAATTTATGGTCGCATTCTGGCAAAATAGTCATACGGTATTATATCTTTTATATTGGATATATTTGAAAATGAATGAATGAAGTAAAAATATGCTCACGCCACCTCTTCGTCCTTGCTGTCGATGATTATGAGGTCGCCTCCGTACAGCTGACAGAACTCCCTCGCGTTTTGCCATGAGTTGCGTCCAACGGTGTGAGACAAGGAAAAGTAGTAGCACGCAGAGTTGATCAAACTCCACCCGACTGGACAGTGTTTGCAACCACCTTCTGTTAACGTAAAAAAACATGTTTAAAATGACACATCAGTCTTTTACATTACATTGTAACGTAAGTCTCACCTATTACTGGTAAGTACGATTGTAGATGCACGACATCCTTCATGACTTCATCAATCTGAACTTCATAGTCACGGGTTCTTCTTTTCTGGTGTTCAAACTCCCAGTTGGTTTGTATTTGTCTTCCCATCTCACTGTACAGCTGTTTCTTTGCATTTGTTATGTTTCCAACTGCGAGCTTGTAAGACTCCTCCAGTTTGATCAACTCCCTTTCGATAATGTCTGGGTCGTCGAGATACTGGTGTGTATTGCGGAGCGTGACGTCTGCAAGGACAACACAGATGCTTGCTTGATAAACTGGTGTGGTAACTGAGAAATTGGTGTGTGACTGTGCAGGTTATTTTTTATGGATTTATGGAAAATATATCTACTGAGGGGAGCCACTATGGTACAGTTTGTACATTAAAGATGCTAAAACCATTTTAACGTCACTCAATTTATGGTAAACCATCTGAACGAAACATCTTTTGTATTGTTTTACATATTTTTATAGGTGACAAAGCAAATTAGTGTAGTACTACCTAATCATCCATCCATCCATCCATTTTCTATGCCACTTGTCAGCTAACCACTAGGCCACCGTGTGGGAGACTTGCTTTTGGCTTCTAAAAATGTTTACCAAAAAATACTACTGTTCAATGTAAAGTATCTTTGAGTTGCTGACATTTTAAAATTTGAGGAATATGAGTTTTGGTCCATATCGCCCAGCCTTATGTGCAGCCATACCTAATAATACATCTCATAATCTTAATGAATTCATTTTGCTTTTGCAATATACTGAAGGAATATGAATTCATGCATAGCCAAATGACTTACACTTGATCGCCAGGTGAATGTCAACTATCAGTAACATGACAGCGAGTATCACCAGGCTGGCTGTGGCAGCTCTGCAAAGGGTAATGCAGGAAGCTAGAACGAGAGAATTGTCATAAAACACAAAAAAATCTAAGATTATATTGTTGTGATGACACATACAATAATTAACAACACAATAACTAGCTTCCATCAGCAAAAAAAAAAGAAAAACGTGGCAAAATTCCTTTCTATAAATTTGTTAATTAAAGGCCAGTCCAAAAATACCAATACTGTACCTCGTTTGCGCTTTTGTCCGGAAGGCTCCATGTCAGCATCATTTTCAGAATTCGGTGAGCCAAATCCACCTTTTAGATCGAATTCAGACATTTCTCCCTTCGCCGTTCAGACGGATTAGCTTCAATCTGTGAGGAGGCAAACAATTTACCCGAATGTTACTTCTGTCTTCCATTGCTCAACTCATCAATATTAAGTTCCGCAATTCCCGTAGAAGGATCCAGTGGAAAAGTGAAGTGAAAGTTTCGCAGTGACTTTAGGGGGGGGGATACTTCCCTTTCGGGCGAGCAATCACGTTTAACATGACAAATGCAAAATAATGTCTCATTCCATACACAATTTGGGTGGTTTTTCAGAATGCTTTGGAAGACATGCTACTACACATGTAACGGCAAGCTAAGAGGACGCTAAATAAGACATTTTGTGATAAAAATACATGGAAGAACAAAGTTGGACTCACGCCGTGTATTAATAACACGACAAGACACGCGCAATATTGTGCGCTAACCGGAGAATGCACGCAAGCAGAGGCAAAATTGTGGTGTCAATTTTTTAAGTGAAAAACACGCTAACCGGGGTGTATGCCAACCTGAGGTTCCACTGTACAAATATGAAGACTACTCAGAATCATAAAAAATAATCATTTTATTTCATATAAAGACCACGGCCTTTTTCTGTACTCTATTTTGGTGCCATTTCACATATCCAGAATAACTGCATTCTGCAATCTTCATCGTGGCGGGTCTGCCATGGTGCACTCGGGGAACTGATAGAAACCCCACAATGGCCGGAGTTGTCAGGTTCTCCTGGCATCCAGTACCTTAAGACAATACACAAGAAGAAGGAGATCATAACAGTACCTAAAATAATGAATCAGAAATACCATTTATATCTGTCACCTTTGCTCCAATTCTGTGACGTTATTAATCCAAACCCATTTTCCCTCTGATGCCATATCAGTGAGGCCGATCCACACTTCACTGCTGAAATGTTTAATGCTTTGACTCACATATAACTGTGGAAGCAGACAAAAGAGAAAGAAAGACTTTTAAATACTTACAGTATATACAGGGTTAGGATTAGTGGAACCCCTAAAAAATGAACGGCCCAGAAGTCATAGGCTCCAATTTGGAGTGCAATCAAACTCTAATATTGTCTGGAAAATTATGCCTCGAACAAACAAAACTTCCAGTTCAAAACACCATCATATGTGTTTTTGTGATGGCGCCACTGTCACCGGTGATGACAAAGGTGGAACTGACATAGGAAAGGCGCTGGCTGCTCAGTACAATCTGAGTAACACACTTAATGAAACAAATGTTACCAATGCCGTGTTGAGCTTCCAATGACTTCAACTGGGTGTGCTAATGAAGCAGACACAAGGCTCAAGATGTGTGCTCATGCTGTCTGCTGACAGACAGACATTAAAAACACCTCTCAACTGCAATTAGGTGACTATCACTTTGCAAACACCTTCCTATTACCGCTCCTTTCTTGTTTCAGTCAGGTCAGTTGGCTTCAAAGGGTGACCATCAATGACTGTGCCCTGTATGTGCCCTGCGCTTGGCTGGTGACCAGTCCAGGGTGTACCCCGCCTCTCGCACAAAGTCAGCTGGGATAGGCTCCAGCATACCCCCGCAAACCCCAGTGAGGATAAATGAAAAATGGACGGCTGGATAGTTGCTCCACTTTATTGTATGTTGATTAAAGCTGGACATGTGCAAAATAAGTCCATTTAAAAGCCCGATTCCCAGTTCGAGTCACGGCATTTCAAGCGTCATTGGGCGTCGTAAACATACAGTCTGCAGAGAAGCGATTAGCCATTTCGCTCGGCTGCAGCAGTCATCTTTGCACAGTTCAAGCAAATTTAAAACAGAATTTCCCAAAATATGAGCCTGGTCATGTTAAGAAGGGTGTTTTTGCATGCTTGGATGTGCTTTTATAGCTTTCTTTGAGTTTCTCACGCAGATCAAGTCACACACTTGTCATTAGCATTAGCAGAGTCAACGGACAGCAGAAATGTCTTCTTGTTGTTCTTTCTTCTTCTCAGCAGTTGAAACGCTCACTACTGACACCGAGAGGACTCAAGTGAAACAGCAGCGACCTGAGACCTTTGAGACCTGTGATTGTGTTATAGTCAATCTACGTTCACCCAGTCCCACATTTTCTCCAAATTAAACAAAAATATAGTATACTGATTGTGCTGCGTTTGTGCTGTTTTGTGCAGTTAAAGTGGTTGATTGTGCTGCTTTTCTTTTGGCGTTATTGGCGATCTAGTGTCTGGTGATGACATCATCCCGTCCCCAACACTCTCCAAATTCAACAAAAATAGTTTTCATTCCTTAGTACTGCATTCAGGTTGTGTCTCTCAGTCAGACTGTACATTGTGAGCACTTTATTTGTTAGTTTTGACGTTTTGTCATACAGTATTGTCATATTAGTGTTAAATATGATGTAATGATGGCGAAGGTTTGAGGGTGCCACAAATTAATTCACATTATTTCTTATGGGAAATATTTTGAACAACTTGGAAGTTGAGTACAACTTAAGGGGTTGCACTACACTTTCACTGAATAATCCACGGAATATTTATTTAAAGATCATGTTTGTTTCCGCCCCACCTGCTCGTCTTGGTGATCTATCACAACCAGATCTGCTCCATGACTGATGCAGTAGTCTCGGCTTCCCATCCAGTTTTTAATTTGCATAAAAGAGAAGAAATAGCAAGAGGAGTGGAAAAAGGTCCAACCCTGAGGGCACTTGCCACAGGTCCCCTCTAGGAAATACAACACCTTTAGTTAGACAGCCGTTACTAGTAATATAACACTGAATTATTCATTAATAACTCTGTCATACCCAAAGCTGTCACATTGGACTGCAGGTGTTTCCTTTCCTTGCGCAGACTCTCAACTTGCCTCTGATAACAGTCATTGATGGTCCTCTGCTTGTCAATTTTCACCTTAAGTTTTGCATGGTTTTTGGTTGCTCTCTGTAACTCCTTCCGGGCCTCTTGCTCAGCCTTCATCACATCACTGTGGTTGCTAAGGAGATATTCCAGCTCATTCATGAGCTGCACTGCAGCCGGGTGGGAATTTGGGTAGGAAATTTGTTGGGCTGGGGCACCTGTAAGAGAAAACAACACGTTGGACAAAATGGGGAGATGTTAAGATGCGGAGGTGCTGGAATATTCCTGGAAAATCCTCAGGTTGTAATATCCTCCGGTAAAGGCAAGAGTCTGGACTTGTGGTGCTGCATGACGGACTTAAAACAGTAATACCATTAGGTAAAAGGATTAGAGTAGTACCTTTCGGTCAGGTAAGGTAAGGTGATGCACACTGCAAAGTCGGCTGTGTTTAGTAGGCTTAATGTGAAGACACTGTCTAAGTTTTTACACTTGTATTGACAAGGTGAACGAAAAGACATTTGGCATTACATAACAAAATCAGCTGAAAATCCCACATTAAAAATAAACAACAAAAAGTGGCAAGAAATACTTGAACACTGAACAAAACAAAATTTGTTCTGGACCAAAAATCACTCTCTACTGTTCTCTGGTGTTAGCATATCTCAGTTATCGTGTGGAGATATGGGGAAACAACTACAAAAGTACACTTCACTCATTAACTGTACTACAAAAAAGGTCAATTACAATAATCCACAATGCCAGTTGACACAACACACAAACACTTTGTTCCAAAAATCACTGTTATTAAAATGTTCTGATCTGGTAAACTTTCAAACAGCTAAAATTATGCATAAAGAAAACAATAACCTGCTATCCAGAAACGTAATGGAATTCTTCTCAACAAGAGAGGAGATATATGACCTGAGAGAAAAATGTAACTTAAAACACTTGAAACATTTGAAAATAAAACGCGTGCGAACAAGGCGTGAAAAAACCCCAACAAAAAACAATTCCCTAAAATGAGCCGTAACAAGAAACAGTACCACCAGTTGATGACCACTTTTGCACGTACTACTTATTCTTCATTTCTTAGGACTACTTGAAGTATTACATTGTCTGTACTCAATCGTCATCAAACAATGTTTCTGCCTAACCTCTTCATCATATATTTATTATTTATTTATTATGAATGTTATGCAATTTATTTATATTGATTTACAAACCTTAACTCCTATTGTAATACAGTGATATACTACCTTATCATTTTCTTATGTTATTTCAGAATTGGTAAAGGCCAAATGTTGAATACAGGACATGAACACATGTACAGTATGTATATGCATTTGATGTGAAACAGACAGGGGGTAGGATAAATGAGTTTTGCTCTTTTCCTATACTTTTTGGACATGTGGACTTGCGAATTGTAATATGTGATGTGTACCAATGTAACATGTTGTAACTAAATTCAACCATTACCATATGAGCGTTAAGAACGATGAAAGTGACGCCACTGTCATGCATTAAAGTATAGTGTAGTTGTTTTATTTTATTTTATCCTTCTGTGGAGTTATTATTATACAGCGGTTAACTTCTTTTTACGCCTAAACATTGCCTGCACAGTTCATACAGGTTTTATAGTGGAAACGGTTGGAATAATTCAGTTTCCATTATTTTCTATTTAAAAAAATATACATTCGAAGTGATTGAAAGTTAACCAGTGTTGCCCCATTTTGTAGAGCTTCCACTGCATTGGACATTTCATAAAGACTATTTAAAATTCTTTTAAAAGGAAATGGGATAATTCTTTTTTATTGTCAAGTTTTTACAAGTTCTAGAAAAGGCTTGAATTCAGTCTTAGTCATAGTTTTATTTTGAACATGCTGAACAAAACTTATCGTAAGCAACATTCCACACTGTGAAGCCGCTTTGAGGTTTCAACATTTCGAAACAGCATTTTGTTTGAGCTGTAATGCGCTGCATGAGCCTGAAAATTCATCTTGAAAATCGCTTGTGTTGAAAAAAATGAAAGTTTGTGTTGAGAAGTTGTCACACTCACAGTTAACTCCAAGAACAACAGCAATTATCAGCAGAATGATATTCAGCAGTCCGAGACACAGCAGGACCACACGGTTACATCCATATTCATCTGTGAATGTGTTATTCAAAGACACACACAAGATCAGTATGGCAATTGGCAAATATCAAGTCCAAGAATACTACAGTATTACTAACTCATTTGCATTGAAAAAGTCTATGAAGGAATACATGTCACATGCTACTTGGCTTCATTCAGCAAGTGAGGGAAATTTGTCACTGTACCTTGCCCAAACATGTCACAACGAGAGCGAGGGCGCCGGGCGCAGTTGAACAAATCTTGAGATGACTTGGATACAAATGTGACGGTGCACTCTGAAGCCCTCAGACAACCATCGCTGCAGGAACTTCCCTTTGGTGAGTTTTCAGTAACACTGACAGTGCACACCTAAATACACACCCCAGCATTCATCACCAGATCACATGCTACATATGCAGGGAATATGATTTGCACATAAAAAGCATTATACATGAGCGCGCAGCCTTTAGTTTTAATAGTTTTAAGAAGAATTAAAACATTTTAGGAGAAGCACTCGGTTGCATGACACTAAATTGTCCATAGGTATGAATGTGAGGGTGAATAGTTGTTTGTCTGTTGGGATTTACCGGTGACGATTCCACGGTGTACTCCGCCTCTCACCCAAATTGAAGGTTAAGATTAATGCATGACAGAAAAACAGTTTCTTAAACTGAGCAAAACTGGATTTGTTGACATAAGATGTCTAAATAAACAACAAAAAAACAGGAAAAGGCACTGTTCTGAACCTGGAGGAATACCACTGCTCTCAGAGATGTCAATTTTATCTAAACTGGTCTTGAATTGAATGCATTCATTGTCGGCGTGGGATTGCCATCCTCATGTCCACATTTCAGCTGTATCTATATTATAAACAACAGTTATTATTTTGACACGATGGGTATATGGATTTGTTCTCAAGAAATTTGATTAGCTAAGTCAAATAAATGTTGCAAATCAGCAAAAATCTACAAAAACAGAAGCCTTGAAAGTCTTGTGTAACATCCATTTAGTAAAATGCAAGCGTCAGGATAAATGACTGAGAAACAAAAGCCCAAAATGTTTTGTTTTCTCGAATGCTATAGAGAACAGAATGAATCCGCAGAACCAATTGGTAACAATTTCATCATCATCATCATCATCATCAGTTGCACCAATTGTAAATGACTTATTTTTAGTTTGGACAGCACATCGTGACACAGTAGTCTCTTCATCCTGGGGCCAGAGCAAAAGGCCAAAAATGCAGCAATCAGCGCCAATGCATTTTTTTCATTTTGAAATTGTAATTAACTTCCAGCAAGTCGATTATTATTGTCGCATGAGATGTGTTGATAGTGAAAAACTATTTTAATTATATATACACACATACAGTATATACAGTCAAACTTGTCTATAGCGGCCACTAGAGGGAGTCTGCAAAAGTGGCCTCTATAGACAGGTTGGCGTCCAGTTTGAATGTTGACCAGTAGAGGAAACAAAAGAAAAAAAAAGGGAAAAAATTATAATAATAATGTTGACCAGTAGAGGGCACTGCGGACTGCTGATAAAAGTTTTACAGCACTACTAGGCTTGTTATTATCATGGTTCATGGTTTTAATCCTGAACATGCATGAGTCAAACAGTAGCACATCACATAGTACAATTCACAATTTTGCATGTCCAAAAAGGAGTAGGAAGAAGCAAAGCTTATTTAATCCTACCCCTCATCAGTTTCACATCAGTTGCAATACATTTATTCATCTCTTGTTCTTCCAAGTGTACTTTGTAGGTCTACATGACAATGTAGTGCAATCATAGCCAAGGTTTTTACTTACTAAAAGGAAGCAAGAGGCTTAATAATAACTGATAACTGATAAAATACTTCAGTTAAGTACAACCGAACTCAGTTTTGCTCCCGCTGCCGCATGCATGCTAGCATATGTTTTTTTTTTTTTTTATTGTAGCGTCGCTGGGAGCACGTCCTGTTCCCAGCCTACTTTGCGGTAATGTTTTGGTGCAAATGCCCTTAAAGTTACATGTTTGACCAGGAAATAGCAAGCTCAAAAGAAGACTGCTTTTTTATGTGGAACAATCAACAGTTTGTGTGAATCTTGTGAATGATTGTGACTGAGCTAGGACTCAGTAATTAAAATCTACACACGACGCCTTCATTGATTGAAAAACAAAACTTTTTCGTGCATGAAGCTTCTACTTGAGTTGGTAATTTGGCTGCTATATGCAGGTCAGATATTGACCAAGGGAGACAAAATGGCTGGCTGCTGGCTGCGTTGGACAGGTGACTGCTATACACAGGGTCTATAACATGTAAATTTGCCGGGGGGGATTTTTCAGTGGCTGCTATAGGCAG
Organism: Dunckerocampus dactyliophorus; assembly: GCF_027744805.1. NCBI lineage: Eukaryota > Metazoa > Chordata > Actinopteri > Syngnathiformes > Syngnathidae > Dunckerocampus > Dunckerocampus dactyliophorus. The sequence continues at coordinate 14,133,156 of NC_072831.1, forward strand.
GTGGCCCTTCTATAAAGGTGGCCGCTAAGACAGGTTTGACTGTATATGTGTATGTATGTACACTGTATGTGCTGGCAGCAGAGACGCCAACTCATTGCTGTTATTTTACAGAATTCATGCTTGTGAAAATGACTTGACAGCTTATTACTGTTTTTGTGAAATACAGTATATTTCTGTGTTTATTCTATTTACAGTAAAGTGCTGGCAGCAGAGACGCCGGCAATACACTTTAATTTTGCAGTTTCCATACTGTTGACCAATTGCACAGCCCGCAGAAAAAATAAAATGCAGTGTATTTCAGTCATTATTTTAATTTAGAGCAACATTCTGGGGTTACTTTCTTACTGTTTACTGTAGACCGGCGTAATAAAATAAGAAAGCTTTCTTACTTTTTTCAACGAGTTTTCAATGAGTTTCAGTGTTTGAAGAATCAAATTGTTTAATAGTTATATAGCAGTATTTCATTCAAGAAATGAAAGTTTGCTTATTTCCCCCCACAAAATAACAATAAAAATAATTTCTAGGTTGTTGTCTTCTAGAAAAATCCCAAATGTAATATCTATATTTAGGATATTATTTACTTTAATAACGGATGTCGTCCAAAAGCAACTTCCGGGTTTGCGAGTAACATTGATTCGTCGCCACTTAGCCGAGTGTGACACAAACGTCAATCATTTTAGATAAACGTGACTTTGGTGTTTGCTACACTGTCACGTTCCTCCTCTTAGAACATTAATAAACATTTACATGATTTAAATAAGCAAGGGAGCGCTGTCACGTTAAAAAAAACATTTGTGCCGCCTTTACAGGAAATGTGTCTTGCTTTCATCGTAAAAGACAGCAAACGAAGGTTGAAGATGTGTCTTTTATTTTGAAATCATAGATAAGTTGGTCGAACTTACAGTTCTACTTGTATGTGTCATGCTTGACTCTTGAACAACTTCAACGCATTTTGCCTACGTCGTTTTCCCCCTTCAGTATTGTGAATTTTGCAAGTATTTTTGCTGCAAGGTTGTATTCCTTATGTTTAGTGATTTATAGTAGCTGTCGAACCGGATGACATGTCTGACTAGCGTCTCAGTAGGAGGCTTTTCGTCAAGAGTTTTCAAGTCAGGCCTGTGTGTGTGTTGTTCCCCATCAGTGCAGCTGGTGGCTAACAAGGCGCCAAACAGAAATGTCACTGGCAGAATATGAGCGACATTTCGACTCGCTGAATTCAGATTTGCCCAGCGGCTCGGTGTTGAGCGAGCCATCGACGTCGGCCACGTTTAATGGCGAAGAGGAGAAGTTGCATTACATTCCGATCCGGATCCTCGGGAGGGGGGCGTTCGGGGAAGCGACGCTGTACAGAAGAACCGAGGTGAGCAGGGTCCAGTCCTGGGAAACTTAAAAAACAAGGGTAAATGTTAAAAAAGACACGTAGTAAACACGTTGCCAGGCAACAATCACGCTTACTGTCGAAGACCCACTGAAACATCCTCATGGTAGGAAGAAAACTGTTTTCATACACTTGTGAAACATTGTTGACATTATATTCTTACAGATAAGAAATGAACGATGATAATTCCCAGTTTTGACTGACACTGCCAGAGATTTAGTCATTTACTCATGTTAATGCACTTCAACGCCACTTAAGTCCATTATTTCATAGCTGGGCCGGTGTACCTAATGTTGTGGCCAGTGAGGGTGTACCCATGACATTTAGATGAAGTACATTTGCAGTGCTTGTAGGCGTTTTTACTATTTTGCCCCAGGTATCAGGGGCAAAATATCTGTATGGGTTGACCACATGGGTAAATAAAAGACATAAAACAGCCATTCGTGTCGTCTAAACGGCTTGTGAAAATAAGCCTCACAGTCCAGCTTTCTCTTCCATGCCCAAAAAGGCAAAGTGAAGTCTAATTGCCCATAAGTGTGAATGTGAGTGATTGGTTATTTGTCTATATGTGCCTTGTAATCGGCTGGCAACCAGTTTAGGGTGTACACCACTTCTCACCCAAAAATCAGCTGGCATTAGTTTCAGCTCATCCACGGTGCCAAAGAGGACAAGTGGTATAGAAATTGGATGGAAATAAGCTTTAGCTGCAGCTAACGTGCATTTTGCTTCTCCAGGACAACTCCTTGGTAGTGTGGAAGGAGGTGGACCTGAACTCCCTGTCTGAACGCGAGCGCAGGGATGTCATGAATGAAATAAGCATCCTCTCTATCCTGGAGCACAACAACATCATTGCCTACTTCAATCACTTCATGGATAAAAACACTCTGCTCATTGAGCTGGAATACTGTAATGGTATGAGAAAAAGTGTGCACATTTGATTGACTTTGAGCTATGTTTGTTTGTGACGGGAGGCTGAATGACATTGTCGCCACAGGGGGGAATCTGTATGACAAAATCGTCCAACAGAAGGGGAAACTATTTAACCAGGAGGTAAGAGTGGAACAAATGGAAACCAGAATATTGTCGTATATTCTGTTTTACATTCACCTTGATGTTTTTTGCAGGTGGTTATTTGGTATCTGTACCAGATTGCTTCAGCCGTGGCCCACATTCATAAGGCTGGCATCTTACACAGGTGAGTGAGATCACATGAGGCTCTTTCAGTGATGTCCAACTTGTGTCGTCACCATTCTGTTTCTCTATAGGGATATTAAAACGCTCAACATTTTCTTGACCAAGACTGACCTCATCAAGCTTGGTGACTATGGCCTTGCAAAAAAACTCGGCTCAGAGTTTTCCATGGCAGAGACGGTATGTTTTTATTTGTATCAGTACTGGCGGGATACATTAGGATTACTTGTGCTGAACAAAGGTTACAGCTTTATTTGGAACATGTTGACGTTTGAAGTGTTTATAGCAGTATTTTATGCATCAACATGGACCATAAATGCTGTCCTCTTCCTCAAAGTTGATCTATGACATTTTTGATTTAAAAATAATAATAATAATAATAAAATAAACAAAACCCAGCAAAATTGGAAAAATAGAGCAAAAAGGCACAATGTAACTAGAAAAAGCTAAAGTGTTTATACTAATAACGAACAAAAACACATACATTTGTACAGAATTTGTTTTATTTTTTATTATAACAATCAAAGGACAGCTGGACAGCCCTGACATAGCAAGACAAAGACAAGTAGATGAAAAAAATGGTGATCTGTATCTCTTCTTCTTCCTCTTATTCTCCTTATTTTCCTTCTTCTTCTTTTTCTATATTATCATAACAATTATTTATTTGGTCTCAAAAAGTGTTGACAGTAATATCTTCGAGCGTCAATTTTTGGACAGTAAACATATCAAAACGCCCCTGCATTGTTTTTTGACTCCGTTAAATAAAAAAAGTTTGTCCAGTCATTTTTTTTTTGTACTTTTTCTTAAAATTCATGTTAAAATCTCATCTCGTTCTAGTGGACCCAATCTCATGCATTGCCTCGTTTTTTCGTTTCACGTTTACTGTTGACTATAATCATCATCAAATGCAGTCATAAATAATGAAGGAAAAACATTGGCGTCGTCACCTTGGATGCATCTGCTTAATGAAAAGTTGATGTTGGACTGATTCTGTTAACCTGACATGCACATGATTGTAAGCCACCTCTCCTTTGTTAATTCATCCAGTGCGTAGGAACTCCATATTATATGTCGCCTGAGCTGTGCCAGGGAGCAAAGTACAACTTCAAGTCGGACATCTGGGCCATGGGCTGCGTGCTTTATGAAGTCTTAACCCTAACAAGAACATTTGATGCAACGGTAGCACTCACTCCTTGTTTTAATGCGCTATCAAAATCAGAATGATTATAGTTTTTAACAGATGCATTTTGTCTTTTTACAGAATGCTTTAAACCTGTGTGTTAAAATAGTCCAGGGAAACTGGACTATGGATGTGAACCCTGATATTTACTCTTCTGGGTTGATCAAGCTGGTCTACGAGTGTCTCGATCAAGTAAGCCATTGTTACTTCAGAAACAATGCTACGATAAACAAGTTTTCTTTAAAGTTTCTGTGATTATTTTGTGTGGCAGGATCCAGCAAAGAGGCCAACGGCGGACCAAATTCTTGACCAGCCTGTTATCTCCTCCGGCCGACAGTAAGTCAGCCATCTTTGACTTATTCATTATGTAAAAAGATACACACTTCAAACGTCTAACAACTTTCTCGTTTTGCAGGGAGCTTGAAGAACGAGTTGCCTTGCTGAATTCCGCAATGAAGAAACCAAAGTAGGGCTTTTGTTGTTTTCTGCTGCAGAAGCCTTATTGTCATCCTGCCAAATAGTGTCCAACTGATGCTTCTTTGTCATAGGTTGAGTACAGCGACGGAGACGCCAGTTGCCGTGGTAACCACACGCTCGAGGGAGGGGTATTTCTGGGGCGGAGGCAAGTTCACTCCCCAGAAACTGGACACCTTTAAAGGTGGCAGCAGCGCCCAACATGTGTGTGCCGGAGAGAGTCACTTTGCGGTGGTGACGGTGGAAAAAGAGCTCTACACTTGGGCTGTGAGTGTTCTGGATTAAATACATCAGATCCACTTGTTTTTCTGTTGTCACTACAAAGAATCTTTTCAGAATGTTCAAGGTGGAGCCAAGATGGTGGGCCAACTGGGGCATGGAGACCAGGCTTCCTACCGGCAGCCCAAGAGGGTGGAGAAACTTCAGGGCAAAGCCATCAGACAGGTTGCATGCGGTGCTGACTTTACTGCCTGTGTCACTGGTGAGTGCACAACCACCTTACAAAAAAGTCAACATGAGAATTAAACAGCCCCAGCTATTTGTAATGGACTCTCTTTAACGCAGATGAGGACCAAATGTACATGTTTGGGTCAGACTATTACGGCTGCATCGGTGTGGAGGGAGAGATGGGCATGGAGATCTTTGAGCCGGTGCTTCTTGTGTTTTTTGAGGAGCGGCCAGTCCGTCAGGTGTCTTGCGGAGACAACCACGTTGTGGTGCTTACCCAAAGTGGCGACATCTTCTCATGGGGCTGCGGAGAGTATGGTATGGACTACTGATGCCATTAGGTCGCTGTCAGCATTTGTTTTTGCAGCTATAAATATTGCCAGCAGGTGGCGACAGAAGCCCATACTATTCAAAATACTATTCCAAGCCCTTTCCTCTTTCCTCTTCAAATGAGCATGTTTTTCCATCTGTAGGGCGTCTGGGTTTGGAATGTGAGGACGATTTTTCCTCTCCGATGCAAGTAAGTTTTTGTTTCTCAGTACAAGTACTACATCCTTGTCTGTGGTCCCATTCATTACATATTTTACATTTAATATATTTTCTCTAGGTGGAACTCCCCAAAGGCGCCACCATCTCTTCTGTGTCATGCAGCAGTGACGGAACCTTCTTTTTGACAGACACTGGCAAAGTCCTGGCATGTGGAAACAATGAATTCAACAAGCTAGGTCTGAACCAGGAATTCTCTGGCCTCAAAAACCACACTGGAGAGGTATTATACTGACTTGCACTTACAGAAAGTGTCAACTGTTAAAATGACATATTTTTCTTATAAGTGAAAAAGTAATACATTTTTTTTCAAAATGAACGTAACCAATGTGTTCAGTGGCATCACTGCACACCACTCTTTTGAATAGTCTACCAGCATAGTACAGCTTGACTGTTCTTCCAGAAGTGCTCCAAATTTGTCAGATTGTGAGGCCGTGTGTCATGCACAGTCCCCTGCAGGTCATACCACAGATTTTCAAAATAATTAAGGCCTGGACTCTGACAAGGCCATCCTAAAATGTAAACTGTCTCCTTGTGAATCCATGATTTTGTTGAGTTTGGATGTATGTTGAGTGTTTTTTTTAGAGGTATTTATTTACTTACAAATATAGGCGCTGTATGTTTTTATATGAAATCGAGTGGTGCAACTTTATCCTTTTCTGCTGTCACACATCAGGGTTACCAGGGTATCCCTTATACCACCACACTGACTTTGGCAAAGCAGCTGTCACGTTTCAAGATTCAGTCTGTAGCGCCAGGGAAGTCCCACACTGCTGCCATTGATGGTACTGCAGAAAAAGAGGAACACTCATTTGTAACTGAACATTTTTACCAAGTTATTGAATCGCCCTCTAAATCAACTTTACAGAACGCGGTCGCCTCATCACCTTCGGCTGCAACAAATATGGGCAGCTTGGTGTTAAAGATTTTAAGAAACACCAAGGTGTGCAAGTTCTGGTTGGCCCTTTTGGAGGAAAGATAGTCACCAAAGTGTCTTGTGGGGATGGCTTCACCATAGCAGCCACAGAGGGTAAGTGCACAAGCTGTTATTTTTACATGGTGTGTGTGTGTGTGTGTGTGTGAACAATTTCCTTTTTTTTTCTTGCAGACAATCAGATCTTCGCATGGGGAAATGCTGGAAATGGACGACTTGGAATGCCTGCTGATAAAGGATTTGGTTCGGAGGTTTGTCCTGCCATGCCAAGGCCAATCTTTGGATCTTTGCACCACGTACCAGACCTTTCTTGTCGTGGCTGGCACACCATCATAATTATGGGTCAGTCACTGCCACCAACCTCTATGATACACAGGTGGTCCACGAACCGTTCTTACAGTTGATAAGTTGTGTTTTAGTGTACTAACTTTTACCTCAATCATACCTAAATTAGGAGGAAGTCTCAAGAATGAGACTACTATGCTGCTTAAGCTACATCCACATGAACGCAGATGTATTCATGACCGCACATTTCCCCCACTCCGGTGTTAAACACAAACTCCATATACATGGACAGAGTTAGAAAAAAATCACTGTCCACATAAAAACATATTCAGCGGCTGTCATGCGCAATGTGACCAATCAGAAACCTGGAAAAGCAACCACAGCTGACTTGGTCGTGCATTAAAGCGTCTCTGTTCATCAGTATAGTGAGATATTTGATGTACAATGATTTGATGTACACACACACGGAGCCCAGTAAACATGAATGCTTTTTTAATTGCCCGTCTACCGCGGAAATAATTAACTTAACGTTCTGTTGTTAAATAAGGTTTAAAAACATGGGATAATGTCGCACATTTCTTAGGGCACAAACGAAGGCTCAATTACCCCTGTCCACACACACACACACACACACACACACACACACACACGTTGAAGCCAGAGTTTTTGAACATCTCCACTCTGGCCATGGTTTTCCAAAAGCGACGTTATTAAGGACTAAAACCTACATGATGTGGACAAGAGGCCATAACACAGGAAAATATGCCTTTTTAAAATACCTGTTTTGGTTTGGACATGGCCTTAGGTATTAGTTATAATAATTTAGGTAGGTTAATCTGACTTTTAAAAAGCCAAACACAATCTAATTAAGGTGTTTCCCTAAAGCTGGTTTTACACCAATTCATGCATTTTTTTTAGTGCATGTAAACCTATTCACTGTCTATTTCATAGTAGTAGATAATACTTTCATATGTTAGTGATGTCCTTCCCCAGTGCAGATTGCACATCTACGTATTACTCCGCCTACGTGACGATTTGTGGTTACAAACTCCCATAAATCATGAATATTGTAGAAAAAGCGGAAGAATATGTGTGTGGAGTAATACATAATGAAACGAGAACCACCGTACTGGCTTTAGTAGCTGTCTGATTTGTTTGTGGATGTTCTCTTGACAGAGAAAGTGCTCAACTCCAAGACCATTCGCTCCAACAGCAGTGGACTGTCAGTTGGTAGCGGTAAATACTTCTTTTAGTCACTGAAAATATCTCTTTTATTGTTTTTCTTTGTGAGGAAGTAAATATTTTTGTGTATAAATGTAGGAATTGGACAGGATGGTTCCATATCCACTGTGGATCTGGAAATGGATCCAGGTTCAGAGACTGAGTGTCGCGACAGAGGCCTCGGGGGTACAGTGGAGGTTGATCTGGATGCTTGCAACTTGGAGACACCAATGGTGTCGATGGCAAATCAGACTGGAGACAGTTCATGTCCTCTGTGGCTGAGAAAGGTTACCTTGTGATCCAAAGCTTCATGTTTGATGTCATCAACACCTTCTGGTCTCTGCCAAATCACATCAGAACTGAAACATTTCTTGTTGATTCTATTCCAACAGGAGCTGGAGGATGCAGAGTTCATCCCCATGCCAGAGGACTCGCAGTCTTCTCCTGACCAACTCGCGTCTTTTTCAGAGAGCACCACTCTGCCGTATCAGAACCTGAAGGAGCTAAAAGCTGTGGCAGCAGCTGTCAGCAGTCAACATGACTTGTCGGTAATGTCAACGTTGATGTTCTTCTTTCTCCTCCTGATTGTTGAAGTATACATTTTGGTATAAGATGTAACGTCATGTGAGGAGCGATTCAATTTCAAAATGGCGGATCACATTGACACAATGTACACGACGAGCTCCAAAACGAACAGATTATACTGTAGTGAGGATACTTTGTGTGATGCTGATTTTTTTTTTTTTTTTTTTTTTTTTGCTGACTATGAAGAAGAAATGTCTCTGCTCAAGCAACAGTAATTTACAGGCGATTACACAGGCATCCTTGCAGGGTGTCTTACTGGTATGATGTCACAGTTCAAGGGGATACAGAGCATAGGGGCTGTCTTTAAAGGTTATTATCTTGAAAATGAATTGAGTTACATCTATGAAATTACAGTGTATGTATTTTATGCAAAAAATGTGCGCTACTTCCTCACTTGATCCATGTTTAAGATTTTTGGATGACCTTTAACTGTTTATGTGATTTTTTTTTTTTTAAGTAACATTTTAACATTCTTAACTTAACCAGTGTGACTAGTGTTTTATAAAACTAAAAGGAAGTAAAATTCTTTAGAGACCCGATAAATGGTATTTGAAATAGAGCTGGAAGGTTTTTGCTAAATCTACTGCCACCTCGTGGCCTTTTATTGGGAGCTGCTGGAATAACGTAGCATAATAACACATCTTGATCTTTTGTGGTTGTTTCATTGGGGGTCATCTTCACACAGACTACACGAACGAGTGACGACAATCTAAACGGACTGGAGGGGGCAGAGCTGTACAGAAAAGGAGAATCGATCACATGCTGCAGAGCAAGTGTGGAGGTTGCACAGGTAAGCCATCAGCCCGCTCCACAGTGTTTGCATAAGGTTGCTATGTAACACAAGTGGTTACTTCACAGCTGCGAGAGATGGTCACTCAGCAAGAGATGAGGATCCAGATACTGGAGAAGCAGGTGAGAACTGAGATGCCTCTCCTACACCTCAAATTTGGTTCCATGTGAGTCGGTCCATGTTTGTGTTTAGGTCAGTGACCAGCGAATGGAGCACGAGAGGTTGTTAGCTGCATTTAACCAGCTGATGGAAGCAAGATGTGACAGTAATGGCAACCATTGTGCCACTCACGTGTCTGAGGATGGAGGAGGAAGAGCGGGTGGATTCACACAGCATGGGAGTAGACCTGCAGGCGCCAACTTGTGAGGCCCTGCCTTTTGTGCCCTGTGTGTGGGAGAGGTGACAAAGCTCTGCATTTTGTGAATTCATAAGGGTTGTTAAGTGTGAATAGACTTGCAGTCGAGGTGGCTGCCTCACACATGAAACAAGTAATGTCATTTCATACAAAGTATTCAACAGAGCACCGAGTTGCATCACATTTTTGCACATGCACACTTGCTGTCATGCAAATATTGCCTGCAGGTTTTCTACAGACTGAAATGTTGTCTGGTTTCAACATGGGGCGTTGCACAGTCAGACAATCTTAGTGTTATTCTACAATGTGAATATGAAGACTTTTTTTGTAGGAATGTCTAACACCATCATCTTGTATCATAGATCAGGTCAAACCGTCCCTTTCCAGTGGAAATTTGTGGCCTTCAAACTGATGTGTTTGAGCAAGAATACACAAAAACTACTAAACCACTGTGTGCATTTACAGAATAGGTACAGGAAGTTGGCAGAAGTCTGCACTCTCTGAGTGCCTTTCTCAATTGTCCATTTAGCTTGGCGCTAGCTATGAAAATGGCTGCAATTCCTAAATGGTTTCTATAGTACAAATTTCTTTCAAAAACTTGCATCATTATCCTAATATTTTAAAGTGCCCTTTTGTTTTAGTGAATACTTGTCACCTTTTTAAGTCTTTACCCAAATGGTTTAAGAGCCTCATGCTATGTCCTCATAAATGTGTGATATTTTAAACATAACTCTAATGCAAATATATGCATTAAAATGTGCATGTATTATTTTTGTATATTCTTTGCTGAGACTACTGACCGTTTCTCTTCTTGCCTTTGTACGGCACGTGTAAGTCTTGTGGTGAGGAGATACCATAACACTTGAATTGATTTGGTGTTTTTGCCGTTTTATCTGTCTTTGGTACTTTCTGATTTTTATTTTCTTTTTCAATCTTTTGAAAGCAAACTATTGTTTGACTGTTTTGTATATTGTGTGAAACAGCAAAATTGTATATGTCTAAACTCGCGCTATATTCAGTGTCTATCATGTGTCAGTAGTTAACATTTGGTCAACTGACAAGTCAAATGTAATTAAAAAAATATGGTCTTTGCATGACACAGTAGTTAGCAAAACCTATGTAAATATGTGGCTATTTTGCTTGTGCGGGATGTATTTTTTTTACAGTGGGGTTGACAGCATTAAATGAACTGTCACATAAACACACTTGTAATTTTAAAGTGCATGTAAAATACATAAATCCAAAGTAAACATTGTCACGTGCGTGTTAATAGAGAATAAAGCTGACTTGTACTGTTCACTTGTTTTTTGACGAAGGCAGCTTTATCAAACGTCTTGTTGCCCACGTCTGTTGCTAGGACACCATGCGTCGCGTTTATAATTACGTCATCAGTCGTCACTTCAGCGAGGAAGGTTCTGCAGAAAAACAATTCTCCCAATACCTCCAGTCAATACCCCTGAAATTCAGGTGAATATTGGAGCCACCAGAGACAGTTGTTCAGTGCATAAATTTAGCCACATGATGCTAAGACATTCCTTCCGCGTCTGTTTTTGTACATGAAGACAAAAACGTCAACATGATAGCCTAGCGTGTAGCTGTTTTTCATGTCAGTCCCTACATTTCACGACATAGTCCCATACATAGTGCCATATTTGTTTTCTTTTACCTTCCCCAGTATGTCTGATGCTGACTTAATTTCCGTCGATTATGAAGTATTTGGAAAAGTGCAAGGTGTCTTTTTCCGGAAATACACACAGGTAAGATGATGTGGCTTGTACGAGCAGGGCTGGGGGGAAAAGGCGATAATACAGAGGTAGCGTCAGTATCGGATCCACACCAGTGTGATTAGATCGATATTTTTCAGCTTCCTTATGTTAATTTTCACAATTATCTGTGTCTTTGTTGTGTTGCTCTTAATATAACATTGTGGATATTGTTATATCTATATATTGTTTACACACAAAAAGTCAAAGGTTTTGCAAAAAAAGCAAAGAATATTTGAATGAGTCTGTTTTGCTTTTACTTTTTTTTTTTGCACTATTGAATTTGTAAACTGTTCACAAGTGCGCTTTTTTGCCTAAATTTTTTTGTCCTGTATTTTATTCTGGTTATTATTCTGATTGTGATAATTCTTCTATTATCTATAATCTTCGAAGTAAAAAATGTCTGTATCAGCATCTGCAATACTGGCCCTGTATTTACTTGCTATTGAATCAATATCGGGCCGCACGGTGGTTAGCACGTTGGCCAACACAGTAACAGCCTGGAGATCGGGCATTTCTGTGTGGAGTTTGCATGTTCTCCCCGTGTGCGCGTGGGTTTTCTCCGGGTACTCCGGCTTCCTCCCACATTCCAAAAACATGCATGTTAGGTTAATTGGCGACTCTAAATTGCCCATAGGTATGAATGTGAGTGTGAATGGTTGTTTGTCTATATGTGCCCTGTGATTGGCTGGCGACCAGTCCAGGGTGTACCCCGCCTGCCGCCGAAGTCAGCTGGGATAGGCTCCAGCATGCCCCGCGACCCTAATGAGGAAGAAGCGGTATAGAAAATGGATGGATGGATGGATGAATCAATATCAAAATTTGTGTCACCCAACTCTACTTCCTAGGTCAGGGGTGTTGGCTTACAGTTGTTTTTATTGGCCCACTATATATTGTAAAAATAAAATTCCTTCATATAACACAAAGCTAAGATGTGGATGTTTTGTTCAGATAGCTTAGCATATATTGACCTCCACTGGATTGTTATAGCATCTTTAATGCTATGGTTTAATGCGGCAGTGGTGGTTTAATGCAGTGTCTTATACTGTATGTAGAGCAGGTTGATAACTCATCACCCATAAACCACAATCAGGTGCGGATCGATTCCATTTTAATTTAGCAACGAAGTTGATTATTATTTTATTGTGAAGCAGAGGTGAAATTTGTTTTAGTGCATGCATAAGAAGTAGCAAACTTGGCAAACTGTTTAGAAGCTGGATTTTGAGTCAACAATCCAGTTAGTCATATTATGGTTCTGTGCTGAAAGATGTCACTTTGATTTCGACAGATCTGTGCCAGTCCTTTTGTGTGTTAATGAAGTGTATGTTTGACTTTGCAGGCTGAGGGGAAGAAGCTTGGCCTTGTAGGTTGGGTCCAAAACACAGGCGCAGGAACTGTGCAAGGTCAGCTCCAGGGTCAACGTAAGAAGGTGAAAGAAATGCAAGAATGGCTTAAGTCAACTGGGAGCCCCAAGTCACACATAATCAAGGCAGAGTTCAGGAACGAGAAAGCGGTTTCCAGCCTAGAACACTCAGCTTTTAACATTGTGAAATAAGAAAATGTATGCACGCTATTAACCTACACCCACATATTTATTTTGTCTGTCTGTCTTATTATATATTGAAAAGTATTAACTGTGACATACAGAAAAGTAGACATGTAAAATACTCCTGAACATCTATAAAATCTGGAAAGGTTTTAATAAACAGGAAAGCACAGGAATGGATTTCAAACTACGATCAAGAGTGCTTGTTGTTGATGGAAGTCGTGACATCATGAACAGTTGTGGTCAGAAGTTTACATCCAATCCAATCCAATCCAATCCACTTTATTTATATAGCACATTTTATAAACACTGTTTCCAAAGTGCTGCACAGACTAGCAAAACCATAAATAATAAGTAAATAAAGGAATGTAAATGTAAATAATAAATAAAAATTACGACAATAAAAACTAAAAGATCAAATAGAAACAAAGAAACGTACAACAATAAAATATAAAATATTTAAAACAAGAAATCGAAACAATAAAAACCAAAAGTCCAAGAAGTAGGTAAAAAATAAATAAGAAAATTTAATAAAAAAAAAATAAAACAAATAGAACCAATAAAAACTTAAAAAAAAATCATAAAAGACACAGAGGACCACACGACTCACGCCGAGTTAAAAGCCAGAGAATAAAAGTGGGTTTTAAGACGAGACTTAAAGCTTTCAATTGTGGGGGCAGTTTTTACATGAGGGGGGAGAGTGTTCCACAGCTTTGGGCCGACAACAGAAAAGGCCCGGTCTCCCCTGGTCTTAAGTCTGGTCTTAGGCACCACCAGTTGGAGCTGGCCTTCGGACCTCAAAGTGCGCGCTGGAGTGTAAATTTGGATGAGGTCTGAGATGTACTGAGGGGCCAGCCCATTCAAAGCTTTAAAAACAAACAATAAAATCTTAAAATCAATTCTAAAACGCACAGGCAACCAGTGCAGGGAAGCTAAAATCTAAGCTAAACACTCATTATAAGCAGGAATGTCAGTCATTTTGGACCCTTAAGAATTTATTTGAACTGTTCTTTTTCCACAGTGGAATTTTCTACAACTTTAAAAAGAAGAATTAAGTGCACAATTATGAATTTTCTGGGTCACAATTATATACACATATGTACAGCCCCACTAATATTTGGTTAAATGTCCCTTAGCTTTTTTCACCTGCACCATATGCTTTCTGGAGCCATCAAAAAGCTTTTGACATAATTGTGGTTGGTATTGACCACACTTTTTTGGCAGAATTGGCTCCTGGCTTTTCAATAAGGTGGAGGTCAGTACTTTGACCTTAATGAGGAGAAACGGTATATCAAATTAATGGATGGATATTCAAAAAATAAATACATATACAGGGAGCCAAATATATACAAAAACACTTGTTTCTATTGTGGCCCAACGTAATGTACAATATACAAATTATTATACACATCATATACACTCAATTTCATATAAAATGTGCACATTCTCAATAAAGTTATGAGACCAGGTTAAAGAGATGACTAGTGATCAAGTGATATGTTCATGAAATACAATTGACCATGAAATAACTAGCAAAGGAAACATATATTTAAACGGTTTTGCACCAGTAAAAAGGAAAACATTGAAATATGAACATGCAATGTTACCTCCCGTGCAGTAGGTGGGGCACCTGGACGATGAACCCTTCAGTCCCCCCCAACACTAGATGGCAGTAGCTTTAGCTGATGGCCGTCAGTAAAATCCGCCTTCCGTTTACATTGACAATAATGAACACCCGGCATTATTTTGTGTGATTTTTATTTGCGAAATATGTGAATATGGCACCGAATTCTGGGGGGAGAATGTATCACGGTCGGACTATAAGAAGTCGAGAAGCCGGCGGAAGCTAAGTAACGACGTTAAAATGCGACCTTTAACTGAAAATGAGCAAGCGTCATGATTAAATGTCTTCCTGAAGAGGTCCGGTTGAAACTTCGCTCCGGTGTCGCCATCCCTTCTTTCCAACAATGCGTGGAGGAGCTCGCCCTCAACAGTATCGACGCTGGGGCGACATGTGTGGGCGTCCGGATGGACCTGGAGGCATTCAAAGTCCAGGTCATCGACAACGGCGTAGGGATGAACGCAGAAGACATGGCGTGTGTTGGGAACAGATACTTCACCAGCAAATGTAACTCATTGGGCGACCTGGAAAACCTCCGCTTTTATGGCTTCAGGGGTGAGGCCATTGCAAGTATTGTTTCTTTAGCCACTCTTGTCGAAGTCTCATCCCGGGCTCGAAACACAGGCAGGACCCTCGTAAGAATATTCAAGGATGGAAAAGCGATGGAGGTTTTTGAAAAAGACACACCTCGACCCACTGCTGGTACCACTGTTGTCATTTGCAACTTCTTCCACAACATGCCAGTTCGCAGGAAGAGGATGGACCCTATCCTGGAAGGTGAGCGGATCAGACACAGGGTGGAGGCCATCTCTTTAATGCACCCCTCTGTGTCCTTCACCCTGAAGAATGACTGCACAGGAGTCATGTTGGTACAGCTTCCTAAAGCCAGAGATACATACCACAGGTTCATTCAGATACACACCCTGGCCCGGGCTCAGAAGCTGGTAGAAATCCAGTACACCCATGCCCAGTTTGAGGTGACTGGTTACCTTGGCAGGGAGGGCCACTACAACAACAGCTTGCAGTTCTTGTATGTAAACGACAGGCTGCTTTTAAAGACACGTATACACAAGGTGCTAAACTCCCTTCTGCGCAGGGTCAGTAGTCCAACTCAGAAGAATGACAGCCCGGACAAACTGTCAGCCATCAGGAGCCCAAAGCAGAAACGCAGCCAAGATCTGCATGGAATATACATCATTAATATTAAATGTATCTATTCAGAATATGATATTAGCCTTGAGCCTGCCAAAACTCTAATCGAGTTCAAAGACTGGGATGGTGTTTTGCTGTGCATCGAGGAGGCCGTGAAAGTGTTTCTGCGCAGGGAGAACTTGGTGCTCTCCCAAGATGACTTGCACGATGCGTCACCGAGATTGCTTAAAGCTGAGAGTGCAGAGCGAGAAGACGACAGAGGAGACCAAAACGTCCATGCGGCATCTAGTTGTACGGCTGTGATGACTCTGGCCTCGGAATCTGTTCATCGCAAACCAAACATTGGTGTTTGTCAGGAGTCAGCACAGGTAGATGCTGAGGAGGAGATGGCTGGAAGTGAAAGATGCTTTCATGATCATACTACACTAGTCATGACAAGAGAAGACGCTGAAAAACAGATGAAATCATCACACATTTCCTCACCTGAAAGTATAAATTCATGTGCCAGCGTCAATCAAACACCTCTTGATTCTAACAGTATAAACCAAGTAGACTGCCAGGATGCAGCAGGAGAAGAAAGGGCACACACTGCTAACAAAAAGATACGCCTGTCCTGTCCGTTCATTCACAAATGTCTGCAGCAGCCCCCCCTGAGCACCAGGAAAGTATTTGTGCAGCCACATTCAAAACACAAGATCTCACTTGATGCAGGCAATCGTGGATCCTTAGAGGAAACCCACAGAATTTCTGCTCCTGCTGTCTGCTTGAAGATCTCCAAAGTGGCATCTAAAGAGTCTGGATCACTTGACAAGTTCAGAAGAATTTATGGAAAATCTGCTGAACCAAAGGTCCCCTCAGTGGACACTCCAACTCACATTGGACAACTTCAGACAAACCTTGTAGTGCATCACCACAAGTTGCGACTGCAGAATGATGTTAAAGATGCCCAAGAGGGAGAAGATGGAAGCACAACAACACACTCGGGATTCACCAAGCTAAAAGACATCTCAGGTCAAACTAATGTCAAGCAATCTTTAGCAAGTAAACTCAGCCATCTAAAACAACACGAGAAAGAAGATGCAAAAGTACCATCAAGTTGTGTTTCTCAGGACAATTCTAGTCTCATTAGTAATGAGGGCTTACAAGACACCAATAATAATGTCTGTGAGACGGCACCTGTTGTGGAGCCCAGCGAGGAATGGCCGACCACAACAAATACAGACTGGCTCCATCACTATGATGCGTGCAAGGGAAAAACTGTGTATGTCAACAAAGTCACTGGGCTCAGCAGATACGAGGAACCACCGATGGAGGAAGCACAGGCCCGCTGCACATCTGATGTCACCAACATGGCCGTCAGTGTTGTCTCTGAAACAGGTGAGTCGTTGTCCGTCAGGGTGGTGAAACTCAAATGTGTCAGATGTCATCCTTGTGGAATTGGCCCAGAAGAATTGGATGTTGGATTATTAAACATAGACTGTATGACACAGGATGAGTTTAAACCGAGTGTAGTTTTCTATAAATGTGTAGTAAAATTGCATAAAATATCAGTGCGGGGATTTTCCAATGTGACCCATTTTGTTAGGTGGAAAGGCATGCTAAAGGCAAGGTGACCTCATGCATCACACTTTTTAAAACATTCTTGTTGCACTATGTTTAAATAAATAAATAAAAACTTACCCACTATTTATCAAATCTTCTGAACAATAAATTGTAAACTTTATTACATTGCTGCTTGTGCTGGAAGCCAATCACCTAATTTCTGCAACATACACTGCTTTCTCTTTTGCTAAACCTTTGCCATATTGAACTGAGCAGCCAGGACAGAGGGCTTTGTATTGCCGCACCTGTATTGGTATTGGTTTCCCATGCCAGTGTAATTCATGTACCGGAAATTTCCGATGCCACCTGCGGAGATTTCAGTTCCTTGTGCCATGTTTGAGCTTTAATGTTGTCAGCTAGAAGAATATCAGCAAATGAATCTGTTTCCACACATGCACTGCAGCCGTCTTCCTCACTCGCGCCACACACAAGCGCTCTGCCTGACACGTTCACGGCCACACAAAACAGTTGGACATCACAAACTCTTAACACTGCACGGTAACAATATCATGCGTGCCAGTAGAGAGGGGTCTATTACAGTCTCACATAAAATCAACAATAATGATAATGTAGCGACCTGGAAGTTATGCGCGATATTAAATGGATAGTTCGAATATTTTGACATGAAGTTGTATGACGTCCCCATCCAGTGGCGGTTCTGGCTTGAATGACGCACTGGGCGGACCGAAGCTGTGCCACCCCCAAACCCACATTTTTGTAGTGAAATAACATGTTTGAGACTCTTGGTCTCCGATATAATGAATATATTATATTAGCAATTAAATGATTTTTTTTTTTTTTAGCAAAAACTGTAGTAATTAAAAAAAAATTTACGGCAATGGACAGCTGATAGCACGCATTAATATGACATCAGAGAAATTAACGCCAAGTGATTTGTGACGTCTGATTTTTATTTTTATTTATTTTTTTTTTTTTCCTGAGAAGCCAAACTCTATACTTAAGTAACCCCAACAACTAACTAGAACTACGATTCTCATCACTGAAATCCGACCAGAACTGGGCTCACAGGACCAAGTGCTGGGTAAGACACAGTTGATGGACTACACTGCTGATGGGGATGTCATACAACTTCATGTCAAAAAATCCAAACTATCCCTTTAAGAGGTCTGTGTTGTCCAACTTTCTGTGAAGCCGTGAACATAGCAGGTTTAGCGCTTGTGTGTGCAAGGAGCTACATGTGTGGAGACAGCTGGGTTCCCCGATATTTTTTTTTTTAGCTACCTTTGCTTATATTCTTTTAGTGTGGTTGCGACTGACAGTAAACAGTTTTGTTTAATAAAGCGATTGTTCGACCACCACCCAGTCATTCTTATAGCGTCTATATGTGCTAAAATAATAATATTAAAACAAACAGAGCTCTGGTATCGGAATAGTATTGGTATCGGCAAATATCCAGACTCAGGTATCAAGATCTGATCAGAAGTGAAAAAATGTGGATCGGTGCATCCTTAGTCACAATAATTTCCATTTCCAACTCTGTGGTGGTCATCATCCCCCATTTTTCAATTGTTATCACGGGTACCCATCTGTGGTGATATGTTTTTTTAAAGCCAAAGAAAAAGCAAAACACATCCTTGGAGTTGAAGTCTCATGATATTTGCTGACTTCTCGCACGATATGTTGAAGTTTCATAAGCGTTTGCACTGCATTACTGCGTTGTATCAGTGTATTACTGTGTGATCCTGTAGGGGTGGAGTACAAGTGTTACCCCTTTCAGGCGGAGCTGGTGCTGCCCTTCCTGCCTAAATCCAGAGGTGAAAGAGTGCTTAGTTCAGCGACCGATGTCGCAGGTACTTCACCAACCAATCTGAATGGGGGAGAGCCCAGTGCTTGTATATTGTACAACATTAAGTCTGCCATGCTTTTGTTTTTGTTTTTTTGTCCCAGCTGACAATGTTGACACCTGTGACTCGCTCTCCTCTTTGTACTCAAACTGGAACAACCCAGTGTTTGTGCGTCCCCCTGAGGTAAACAAACTCTTGTGGGTTTTTTTTCAGGATTGTCTGTGGCATCTACACATTTTATTTTTAATTATGTGTCATATGATAAAAGGTGGGTGTGGACATCTCAAGTGGACAAGCTGGCGGGCTGGCTGTAAAGATCCACAACATCCTCTTTCCATATCGCTTCTCGAAGACCATGATACACTCAATGAAGGTAACTTAGCTGTCACTCGGCTGCCTTAAATGATGCAGCACTAACAAAAATGTAACTTTATTTACATTTGCAGGTGATAAACCAAGTTGATAACAAGTTTCTTGCATGTATCATCAATACAAGGGATGACACTGACAGTGAAGGTATGGTGAGAAATTATTTGTGGTTGTGGTTCTGTGTCTCACAATTACATGGTGGACATCTCAGGGAATCTTTTGGTGATGTTGGACCAACATGCCGCACACGAGAGAGTGCGTCTTGAAAACCTAATAGCAGGTAAAAATAAACCCAAAAAAGACCAACATACTGTAAATATACTTTTGTAATGCTGCACTGTGGACCATAATAGATTCCTTTGAGGAAGATCCAAATGCACCTGGTGAGAGACGTCTGTGTTCTTCCACTATTTTACCACCTCTTCACATCTGTGTAACAGAAGAGGAACAAAGGCTGCTGAGGTACTGTATATGTACAACACAACATACACAATGACACTGAATAGTTGATTAGGTACACTTGAGCAAGGTCTTTCTCAGGAGGCTAAGCCAATTACTGTATTGACCCCAATATAAGGCAGCCTTGAATATAACACAACCCTTCTTTTTTAAGACCCGCTTAAAAATTACACAAAAAACAGGGAATTACAAAAAAATTATTTATTTATATATATATATATATTTTTTTTTTGTAATTCCCACAGATTCCCTGCAATGATACTTGTGACATGACATTGAACACAGTGTTGCTCACCTTCTTCACTGGGACAGGGAGGGCTAAAGTTATGGGGAGACAGGGCTGCTGCTGACTCGTGTGTTATTAAATCTTTCTCGCTTTCCTTTTTTTGACTTCTAGACTATATTTTGTGAGGCAATGGCAGCATTGTTTCACTCTACTCTACCTCAACTGCCGACAAGCTGCAGTTACAAGCATGGTGAAGGTTGTAGTGGACCAAACCACTTCATGCACCTATGGGGGTTGGTCAGTCACTATGGAAGATTATTCTTGGTCAATGTAGATATTTAACCGTTACTACCAAACACAAGAGATTGTTTTAATCATTTTCTGACTATAAAAAAAAATCACAACCAGACAGAAAAGTTATTTTACCCATTTAGTGGGGCACCTGTCAGTCAGAGGCCCTTGGGATTGTCCTAACTTTTCCCCCCTTTATGGCACCCCTTGGTGCAGTCATTGGTTTGCATGTACATTGGTTTGCACACGTTTCTACATCCCAAATAGAAGACGACCCCTCTTTGTCCAGTTTTTAGGGGGAAAAAATGCCATGTTATATTTGGGTCAATATACAATATTATAAACTCCTTTTGGTGTGATGTGCAATTCAACACTCATGCAAACATATTGTTCAATTAATAAAATAAATCTATTACCGTTTCAATCAAAATGGAATAATATTTTGTGCACTAAATTTTTTATTTTGTGGCTGAGAGTATACTGTATGTGCCAGTAAAATAAAAATAATAATGGTAGCAGATGATGAGATAAGATGATTTAACATACTGTAAATTTAAATGCAATGCAACAAGCAAGCTGAGGTGTGACTCCTTCTTCCATCAAAAACAGGTCTTGTCAGGCTCATTTGCGGCGCTTGGGCCTGGAAGTGGCTTTCTCACAGTCGGGGGATTCCCAAGTGCTTGTAGGCAAGGTGCCCGTGTGTTTCTTGGAAAAAGAAAATAACGAGCTACGGCGGAAGAGGCCATCTGTTATCAAACGTGTCGTTGAGGTGGAAGTCTTGTTTAACTTTGATGATCGTCATTCAGATGAGCGTGAGTATCTCACCTTTTGTGTTTTCTTTTCCATTTCCCGTCGGCAATCATACAACAGGATTACCTCGAAGAGCAGATGGAGGTAAGGCTGGAACGTCCAATCTACTGTATCGTGGTATGTCTTAACGTTGCACACATTCTGTTATGGGACACTTCTGATTGTAGTTAGAAACGTTTTTTGTCATAGGCAATAATGAAATAGAAATAGTAACTTTAACTGTTTTATCAATGATACAAGTGTAAAAGTAAATCAATCACAGTTAGCTTGCAAACGTAAAAACGGGAAAACAAAGGTGTACAGAAAAATGAGTCTAATCTCAGATGCACTTCATGCATCGTTTTATACAGTATATTATTATTATTTTAGATTCTTGAGGCTGCTCCTTTTGTAATACAGTGGTGTGAAAAAGTGTTTGCTCCCTTCCTGATTTCTGACTTTTTGCATGTTTGTCACACTTAAGTGTTTCAGATCATCAAACATTTAAATATTAGTCAATGACAACACAACTGAACACAAATTCAGTGTTTAAATGAAACTTTTTATTATTAAGAGACAAAAAAAATCCCAACCTACATGGCCCTGTATGAAAAAGTGATTGCCCCCAAAACTTAATAACTAGTTGGGCCACCTTGAGCAACAACTGCAATCAAACGTTTGCGATAACTTGCAGGCCCACTCATCTTTTCAGAATTGTTGTATTTCAGCCCCATTGGAGGGTTTTCCAGCATGAAGCACCTTTTTAAGGTCATGCAACAGCATCTCAATGGGATTCAGGTCAGGACTTTGACTAGGCCACTCCAAAGTCTTCATTTTGTTTTTCTTCAGCCATTCAGAGGTGGACTTGCTGGTGTGTTTTGGATCATTGTCCTACTGCAGAACCCAAGTTTGTTTCAGCGTTAAGTGACGAACAGATGACTGGACATTCTTCTGCAGGACTTTTTGGTAGACAGCAGAATTTATGGTTCCATTTATCACAGCAAGTCTTCCAGGTTCTGAAGCAGCAAAACAGCCCCAGACCATCACACTACCACCACCATATTTTACTGTTAGTATGATGTTCTTTTCTGAAATTACTGCGTTACTTGCAAGCCAGATGTAATGGGACACACATGTTCCAAAAAGTTCAACTTTTTTTTCCCCCAAAGGTCTTGGGGATAATTAAGCTGTTTTCTGGCAAAATTGAGATGAGCCTTAATGTTCTTTTTGTTCAGCACTGGTTTTTGTCTTGGAACGCTGCCATGCAGGCCGTTTTTGCCCAGTGTCTTTCTTATGGTGGAGTCAAGTGAGTCCTGCAGTTCTTTGGATGTTGTTGTGGGGTTTTTTTGTTACCTCTTGGATGAGTAGTTGCTGTGCTCTTGGGGTAATCTTGGTTGGCCAGCCTCTCCTGGGAAAGTTCACCACTGTTCCATGTTTTTGCCATTTGTGGATAATGGCTCTCATTGTAGTTTGCTGGAGTCCCAAAGCTTTAGAAATGGCTTTATAACATTTTCCACTTGAACTCAGGTATGATAAACTACAGTTATGTTTGAACGGGGGGGCAATCACTTTTCCACACGGGGCCGTGTAGGTTTCGATTTTTTTTTCTCTCTTAATAATAAGTTTCATTCAAAAGCTGCATTTTGTGTTCAGTTGTGTTGTCATTGACAAATATTTAAATTTGTTTGATGATCTGAAACATTTAAGTGTGACAAACATGACAAAAAAGACATCAGGAAGGGGGAAAACACTATTTCACACCACTGTAAGTAAATAAAAAGCAAAACACAAGCGCATAGTTAATCCTGTCATTCTGACTGAGCCAAAAAACACATTTCGCGTGATGTCATCCACGATTGCTGTTTTCTGTGACATGTGATAGAATTTCAAACAGTGCAAACAAAGGAGTGTTGGACTTTAAAAGTTCCACTGTACTCTTTTTGCCTCAGTTACTCCGCTCCACTGGCAGAGTGAGAGGAACTCTACCGCTCACTGTGCTGAAAGTCCTTGCCTCTCTAGCATGCCATGGTATGGGCAAACTCCTCTTTACCTTAACATCATCATCTGGCAAGTGTCCGTTTGGAAAAAGCTTTACGTGTCCCAACAGGCGCCATCAAATTCAACAACCGCCTGAACCGAGATGAGTGCCACAGCTTGGTAGCGTCCTTGTCTTCCTGCCAGCTGCCCTTCCAGTGTGCCCACGGCCGTCCATCCATCGCTCCCCTCGTCGACATCCTCCATTTGGACCCGAACCAAAATGTACCAAAATGCAATACTGCTCTTAAAATTACGACATTGACTTGATGGTGACTAAGCATTCTTGTCTCTGCAGGAACTTCAGAAACCCAACCTAGGAAAGTTGAGAAGGATGTACAAAGCATGGGAACTGTATGGGAAGAGATGACGCTGTGTTTTTCCTTCATGAAATATTTGAAAAACCTTCATGAAATATTTTTGAAAAACTACTTCATTTGATAACGTAAAAGTCCCTGTCATATCCTAAAGCTGTAAACAATATAAAATCAAAACATAGCTGACGTGGTGTCATCCAGCGACCTGCCACAACACAATGACCACAATCCTAATGAGATCCAATGTAAGAGCTTTATCAATACTGTCTGGCTAGAGCTTATTACGATCCATCTTGTCTTTTCATATACTGGACACTTATTGGCAAACCTGCACAAGCAGTTTCAATTTGAAAGTTCTGTGTGAAATGAATGACTACAAAACGTACATTATATTTATATGATGACTTATACTCAACATGGAACAGAGTGTGAGTGTTTTTTTCTTCCTAGGACACTGATGGATGTACACTTCTGATGTGCCTGAGCATTATTATTTGTAGAGCCTGATCAATAAGGCATTTTCATTGAGCATGCTCTACACTCGTCCTTTGTATTATCAGTGGAATTGAAATGCCTCCAAATTTTACTGCACTCATTTTCTCTCTATTCCATTGCGTCGTCCCTTTTGTGCCAAATTTTAGCAACAATTTTTGACGAAAACCAAATCATACAAAACCGTGGTTTGACTGTATAATAAAGAACCAGCATATTGTTCAATGATTTACATTCAAAACCAAGCATCGTTATCAAAAAGGCAGTTTTTAAAAAATTGGGTCTCAGTAGATGTTATGTACTGTGAACACCAGGGCTGTCCAAAGTACGGGCATTTGCGGATGTTTTTTGGAGAAATTATTGGCCTTTTATTGTGGCCAGCCTAAGGCACACCTGTGCAATAATCATGTTGTCTAATCAGCATCTTGATATCTCACACCTGTGAGGTGGATGGGTTATCTCGGCAAAGGAGAAGTGCTCACTAACACCGATTTAGACAGATTTGTGAACAATAGTTGAGACATATAGACCTTTTATTTACATAGAAAATGTTTTCATATACATATATATTACAGGGTCAGGCAAAATGATCTGACACATTTGTAGGTTAAATAAAAGGCAAATAAAGTAAAGAAACAAAGTGTTTTTATTTTCGAAAAGTACATATAATCCATTCTGTTTAATTATGTTTTAAAAATTAAGTCAGTCAAATGGCATCCATTATTGTCCACGCACTCAATGCAGATCCAGTAGCTCTGAAGTTGGTAACCCATAACAAGATTGTGTTTCGAGCTGGTACGGCATCGTGTCTACCAAGATTGAAGTGCAAACGGAACGCTCGTGTTGCAGTTACAGGTTCGTTTGTTTTGCTAAACGTTTCCACAATGAAAGCGCGATGCTCACCAGTCCAATTCATGGCAGCAACTGAAAAAGAAACGAAGCAAAATGACATATATACTTTTCGAAAATAAAAACACTAGCCCTTTTTCAACATTATAAGTGCTCCCCTGCATCCTTTTGATTTTTCGGTATGCGTTTGGACACCACTGACGTACACAATCACCCACTACAGAAACAATAACAAAAATGACAGCATGTTGTATTAAGGGATTTACAGCATTCTTGTTCATGCTCACGAACAGCATGTAAGACACTCACACTTTGCCTTTAAAAAGCATTTTGTGTGCTAGAGTCGACAGAGAATGTAAAACAGCTCAGGCTGTGTGCTGATGGAGGAGAAGGGGAAGGTGAATGCTCGTCTCCTGTCGTCCAGCGCCTTCACGCGTCACGTGACCTGGCCGTCACGTTTGTTATGTCCGCATGCTTGACACAGCAACGTTGCTATGAACCCTAAACTGTCGGTTAGTTGTCAGTGTGATTTCGAGACACATCTTGTGTTCATCAACGTTAGGAAAAGGCATGTTACGTATGTGTGTAGCTCGAATGAACACACAAGCACCCAATGACACGGCTAGTATGGTCACGTGTGTGTTAATGGCTCACGTTTTTATGAACTCATTTTAGAAATGTATGAATGGCGGCGAGCGTTACGTTTGCCTTTAATGTGACCTTGTGAAATAACAGAAACATATAAACAGGAAAACAGAAGTTAAAATATGAGGTTTTGGTGCTGTCAGTCGGACTCCCCCTTCCTTGGCGGTGAATGGTACAGTCGTGGTTCATTCATAAAATTGTAGCAGGGCTCAAAAGGAGGGGCTTGCATCCAGCTTGTGCAGTTACCAGGTAGACTTTATACCTGGGCGACTCAACCTCAGCTCCTCTCAGCATATTTTTTCCTAATATAAAAGCAATTCTTTTTGTGTGATGCATCGAAACAAGATGACGCCTGACATGGAAGCTGTGTCCCCCACCTGCCGGCCGGACTCTCCTGCCGGGACAAGGTGCCAGCAGACGGCAGAGGAGGCGAGCTCTCCAGCCTCCTCATCCTCTTCCTCCTCGGGGGGCAATGCGAAGGTATGAAATGCTCTCCCATTTATTTAACATGCAGACCACCTCAAACATTCACCATCTAGGATTTGAATTGGGTCTGTTCCGTTACCTGTACATTTTAGATTGGTATTTTATTTTTTTATCACCGGACCAGTGTGTTTTCGAGCGTGTCGATGCAGCGCTTCATTGAGAAAAATAAATCCATTCAGGAGACTCCACAGCATCCCTGCGTCAGTGCTGACGTCACCAACAATGATAAAATCAAATATTGATCAGGACAGGGCTATTTCTGTTTGGCTACATTTCAAGAAGGCCCTTTTAGTTATTTTTTTTTTACTTTAATGTAATACCATCGGACTAACGTAAGCATTCCAAAGTGATTGCTTGGCTTTAATAAATCTAATTATTATGTCAATGTATTTTCCTCAGGACATCTGCCAAGATGCTCCATTTGTTCCAACAGTCACCGCAATTTCCTCTAGCCCGGATTTCCAGTGGATGGTCCAGCCTACAGTTATTACATCTGTCTCCCCGTCTCCGGGTAGCAAGCAAGCCGATGAGCCGCAGAACTCTCAAGCGACACCCAAGGAGGGCAGAAATAAGGGGAAAAATGCAGCGAGGAAGGCAAAAGCCGAGCAGGTATGGCTTATCGGCAGAGCACATATTGTGAATAGCGTGTGTGCAGTAGAGTTACTGTGCATAGAAAAGAATAGAATAGAATAGCATGCTCCTCTGGCCATGCGTCTTCCATTTATATTCAGGTCACAGCAAGTCTGCAACAATCATCTATTTTTAGACGCATGAAACATGCTTGTGCCATTCTTCAGAGGGCAGCTCTGGCAACAGATGTAGCAGACTCGAGGATGAGAGGGCTGGATTCTTGGAGGTTCTCACTGAATTATTTCTTTGCCGTGCCAGCTGTCTCCAGAGGAGGAGGAGAAGAAGAGGATACGGCGTGAGAGGAATAAAATGGCTGCAGCCAAGTGTCGCAACAGACGGAGGGAACTCACGGATACGCTGCAAGCTGTAAGTAAACACTGATGCATTTGCTCAGCTGTCATTCGCACCGTCTCTTGTGTGTTTTCCCATGCCGATGATTTTTTTTGGGGGGGGCGGGATCTTGCTCTATCCGGAAGGAGACCGACAAGCTGGAGGAGGAAAAAGCATCCTTGGAGACAGAGATAGCTCACCTCCTCAAAGAGAAAGAGCGTCTGGAATTTATCCTCGCCACACATAAACCGGCGTGCCAAATGTCCGAGGAGATGGAGACCATTTTCCAGGAATCTACCGGGTCTGCAGAAATCCCTCCCAGCCCAGGAGAGCACAGGCTTCCAGATGATAGCACTCAGGAAGCTCCTTCGCTCCAAGACATGGACATTCCGAGTGATCCTTCGACAGCCATCTCAGGGAATTCCAACATCCTCTTGTGCGCCAGCGCTGAGATCAACATCTGCGACCTGGAGCCCTCCCTGGACATGAAGGAAGGGCTTCTGGACAACGTGCTGCCCACTTTGGAAGACAAACCCCCCACAGAGACGGCCCGATCCGTTCCAGACATCGACCTGAGCAGCTCCCTCGGGGTCTCAGACTGGGAGACCCTGTACAAGTCTGTTTCCAACGAGCTGGAGCCTCTCAGTACCCCCGTGGTGACCACCACACCGACCTGCAGCAGCTACCTGTCTGTGTTCACCTTCACCTGTCCCGAGTTGGACTTGCTCACGGAGGGACTGGACAGCCATAAAGGAGGAGGAGGAGGAGGCAAAGCGGAATCTGTGGACCTCCTCAACTCTCCAACCCTGCTGGCCTTATAGAAGAAAGGTCTGATCTGTGCCATTTGCTGTTGAGCAAGAAGGGTTTGAACTTAAGCCACGACGTGTATGCTGTCACACTTTGAAGATACCAACAGTGATGTAGCATGGCTTTTACGTTCACACAAACAAGCGTTCCATTGCAATGCATGCCCATCATTTTCAAAACTCAATTTTATATAAATATATACATATATATCAATCTATGATCTGTTACTAGATCTAGTATGTAATGTGGGATTTGATGTGATTGTGTGGTTATGTGCTTTGGTGTCATTAATGTATTGATTGCTATTAATGTTGTATTCACACACACACACACACACACACATGCATACGTTCATGCTTACCTCAATGTCATCGACTGTGGTTTGACCTCGTTGAGAAAGTTTTCCATGAAAACATCCAGTGCTATATACTATATATCTATCAAGATGTAACTTATGATTTATTTTTCTACCTATTTGTTAACAGATGCAATGATTGAGCATTGAGTGCTTATCTATGCTGCTGAATAATAATAACAATAAATCTACACTGAGTTGTGTGTTTTGTGCTGCGATTTGTGTGCGACAATCCCACACAAACGAATGATCTGATGTTTACATTCATTTTCGACTGTTTTTTCCTTGGACGAGAGCCTATCCCACCTGACTTTGGACGAGGGGCGGGGGGTACACCGTGGAATGGTCACCAGCCAATCACAGGGCATATATAAACAAACAACCATGCACACCTGTGGACAAGTGTCCAATTAGCCTGACATGCATATTTTTTGGACTACGGGAGGTAACCCACGCAAGCACAGGGAGAAACATACCCCGCAAAGAGAGGTCAGTAGGATAGGATTGTGAGGCAGAACTATTAACCACATTACAATATTGTAGAAGAAGAAGCTTGTTTAATTCAGGAAATCCATTCACAAAGTCAAACTTCTGCGGCTTATATAATAGTTCAAGAATTTATGTTTAATCATTTTGATTAAAACAGCTTAAACCCTAGAATGACTACATCATAAAGTTTAAGTTTACACAGAATACCAACTAGTATTATTTTCTAAAAAGGTAAAAAAAAAAATACATGAATGCAAACAAAGATAAAGCTTCTGACTAATCTAGTTTATTAAAAAGATATATATCCAGTGGATCCCCGCATATTCGCAATTCAGCATTCGCCCACGCACCCACTTCCCCAACAGGAAGTTACCCAGCATGCCTTGCGGTTATAAATTACTGTAAATAGTATTGTTTTGCAAGTTTATTAGTGTGTAAGCGTTCATTTCAATACCGGCATCATCTGTGTGGTGCAGCTACATTGTGCGTTCCACGTGTTATTTTTGAGTGAGGGAGGTGTTCCTTTTGTGTGTGTGTGTGTGTGTGTGTGGTGGGGGGGGTTATGGGCTTCTCAATTACTTGCTGTTTTGTATTTAAACAGCTAACACTCTGGTGTATTTTCATGTAAAGTACAGAGATCAGTTATAACATTCAGACCAATGCACGGTCTAATGTAAATCCATCAAATTTAATGTCATGGAATGTAATGTAATCATAGATTGTGTAATATTTTCACACTCTGTTTCCAAATTTTTGACTGGTAGTGTAAATGAGGTCCATAGCTGGAGCCTATCCCAACAAACTTGTGCTCCTTTATTTGTATTTATTTACTTGTATTTATTCCTTTACATTACTGAATAAGCTACAAACTCTTTTATCCTATCAAGAATTGGTCACCTGGTGTGTGTCATCACAGGAATTCGGTAATTGCTGGGACACGGAGAAGGGGTAGGATGAAATACGTTCTACTTCCTCCTAACCCTTTCTGGACATGTTGAATTGTGCAAGTGTAAAATGTTCGATTAGGGCTGTCAAATGATTAACATTTTTAATCAGATTAATCACAGTTTTTTAAATAATTAATCATGATTAACCACGATTAGTAAACTATGTCTGAAATATGCCCATTGTGACTGTATTTACACTCAACAAAAATATAAACGCAACACTTTTGTTTTTGCGACATCTGTGGCATTTCAGAGTGGCCTTTTATTGTGGGCAGTCTAAGGCACACCTATGCACTAATCATGTAAACCTGTGAGGAGGGATGGATTATCTCAGCAGTGTTCTGTGAGGGGTACGGGTACGGGATTGGTGGCGCGCTACTACATGCCATTCGGTCCTTGTACGACCAGAGCAGGAGCCTGGTGCGCATTGCCAGCAGTAAGTCGAGCCTGTTTCTGGTGAACGTTGGCCTCCACCAAGGCTGTTCTCAGTTGGAAAAGGGTAACCAGCTTGTTCAGTACACAACGTAACTAAAATGTAATCGTGAAAGACTGTGCAAATGAGCTGACCCCTGTCTGGACACACAATGTGAACTTCAGAGTATTTGTTTGTGGTTGTTTCGTCAAAATTCAGACAATAATGACATTTGCACGGATTCAAAGTCAGAAATGTGGTGTAACGTCCATAATACGTGTTACATTCCAGATTTCTACTGATCTATTTTTCTCATCAATACCCTTTGGGGAACTGTTTTTAACGTCATGCTTACACTTCTTCACTAACAATGCTTTGAAGAACACATGTTGAGTCTCGCACTGAGTTTGAAGCGATGGCCGTCCACTAGCTCTGTGTTGCATTCAGGATACCATTTTGGAGCACGCTTGCGACAATTTAAGGTAAGTTTAAATCATTATTAGTGATAGATAGATGGTATATGGTGATATACTGCGCTTTATATTCAAGTGATACTTTATTTTAATTTGCCAATTGGTATGAAAATAACTTTCAATTTTGCTCGCTGTGTCATGCTTTTGGTACCCCTTTCAGAAAACTGATCCCAAAATGCAAATCAAGCATTCATTAAAAAATGTTAATGTTTTAATTCATCAAAATACGGCAAGATACTTTAAGTATTACATGTTGTCGTCGTTGTTGTTAATGCATGATCACAGCATGGATAAAAAAACGATAAAACGTTGTTAGAGCTTTTTTTTTTTTTACAGGGCTTCCTAGTCGAAATAGGGACCTCACATGACGTGCATTGTTAGCTGGCTCATAACAGCCCGTTTCCTCTCGTGAGAACGCACAGAGAAGGGAAAGAAATGTGTGTTCATGTTTCACCTAAGGATTGTGGATGAAAATTCAAAAAATAGTGCCCTTTTCCTTTAACTTCATGTTAATTTTGCAATTGGCTTGGATTTTCTCCTGCTTCTCATTTCTTTGCATGCTTTCTTGGTCTCATTGACAGTTACAGGTACTTTTGCCGTAAAGTAGGTGTTGTGCGTGAGTTGCAAGGCCTCCTCAAGCTGAAAGGGACGAGAAGCATGACTTCCTCTCCATTTACTGTTTTTTTTCAAAACAACCCTACTGGCATCGCCCTCATTTCCGCATTCCCAAATCCTCCCAGATGGGGATCACGTTTGGAATCGGGCTGATGCAACGGTTTCCACTCTTTAAAATCTACTCGCGACCCACGTCCGACCAGAAGAAAGGACATCTGTTCCACCAAAGCTCCAAGTCAGGTCTGTGGACGTGTTCGATGAGGCAGTTTTAGTTGGCAGCGGTCACGTTGGTGTTGTCCTGTCTTCTACCCTGACTTCGTTTGCATGTTCTTTGACTCATAAAGAAACATCGTGTTGTGTTGTGCTGCACAAACACCGCGTTCACTACCCTGTGTGTGTACGCTGGCAAACAAAGTCCCTGTTATTGTGGTGATGCGTGTTGGGCTGGTGTCGTGCACTCATTCATCTTGCTGCAGCCCTTTAGGAAATGACAAAGTTGGGTCAATTAACTTGAAAACCAACAACTTCCGCTTGACTACTCGGGCAATACTTGCTTAAATGAACTCCGCATATTTACCGATTTGTTTTCTCTCCTTTCGAATGTAATTCATTCGTTTTCCTGTGTTAACTTAGAAAGATAGTGCGGGGGAAAAAAGAGCGATGCAGCTATGAATCCAACAGAGGGAGCTATATCACAATTTGTGAGCCCCCTGTCGTTCCAATCCGGCTCATCAAGTCGATTATTTTCGAGCAGAGAGATGATGCGTTAACTGCACGGTTTGTAAGTACGACACTGCATCATGTATACCGGTTGTTTCTTAATGTGCAAAATTGAATTTAAAATGTGTTTCATAAATGAGATGCATATACAGTAATAAGATTTTAGAGCAAGGGTGTCCAAACTTTTTCCACGGAGGGCAACGTAGTGAAAAATGAAAGGATTCAAGGACCACCACAAATGTTGTAAATAAACAAGAAGTATATACAGTATAGTAAGAAGTATATAGTGTGTATGTATAACAATTACAACTTTAGTTTGTTGTTTCACATGATATTGAGTTCTAATGTGACATTTTTCCTCATAACATTGCTCACAAAATTACAATTGCTTTTTCTGATTATATTACAATGTTTTTCTCTCAGTATTTTGACTTATTTAGTGTGTGTTGAATACAGGAAGTGAACATATGTATTAGCAGCTGATGTGATAAGGAGGTAGTAAGATTAAATAACCTCTGATTCTTCCTACTCCTTTTCGGACATGTGGAATTGTGAAATGTAACATGAAGCGTTCAATGTAATGCATGTTCGAAATAAGTTCAACCATAACCATTTTGTTCAACAAGCTTCACAGCACTCGGACAGCACATTGTGTACAATGTCATAAACCAGGGGTGTCCAAACTGTGGTCCAGGGGCTACGTTCCTTCCTTACTGACGCTCAGCATAGTCTAAAAATAGTTAATTCATTAATAATGATATATTATTAATCGGGCTGTTAAAGTTAAGTTAACGCGTTAATAACACGGACATTTTTTTTGACGCGCGATTCACGTGTGCGCCTCCTGTTTGACCCTCGGCCCACACCATAGTTTGAGGAAACACAGTGGCCGTTCAATTCAGTGTTTTGAATGGTAAGTTTAGCTTCACAGCCCTGGCAGATGCCGCTCTCGACAAGACCAAAGTTATTTGTGTCGCTGTGAGTCGAGTTGTCACGAAGTACGTCGCCGGGAAGAAGAGAGAAGTTATTGGTATTTTTGAAATGGTCAATTATACAGTGGTACCGTGGCATATGAGGTTCCCAACTAACAAGTTAACATTTTGTTGTTTTTTTTTTAGATACGAGCCATCTCTCGGCAGGTTTTTGCTTTGAACAGTTAGTTAAATTTGGGCTAGAAGCTACTAGTTACGGGCAGGCATAGCCGAGGACAGCTATTTGGGGGATTGTGTCAAATAGCATTAGCTCTCGCTAGCATTAGCATCGCATTGGCCGGTCATCGGGAAAGATTTTCAACACACATGTAACATTTGTGCATTATAGCGATCTGATTTATCTTATTTAGTACGTATTGTGCAAAACTATGACAGGAACAACATCAGATTAAAAGCACTAAATGAATACAGAGACACCACTCGCCAGTATGAGCCTGCAGGAATTGTTTTTTTTCAGAGAGGTGCACCAACATAATGCAAGGGTTCATAATGTAAGATTTAACGTCTACATTGACAAATGTAAATGTTGAATCGTATCGAACCAAATCGAATCGTATCATTTGTACACCGTACCAAAATGCTCTGTTTTTAAAATATATATATTTGTAATTGTATCTTAATTTGTGTATCTAGATGCGTATGGAAGCGCTTACCACAAAGAGATTTACATCCCTACTTATTATAGATAAAAATGTATTTTTGATTAATTGTGATTAATTCAGAGTTAACTGTGGACACAATGTGATTAATTATGATTAAATATTTGCCTTATAGCGGTTACCTATAACACACAGCTAACATGTGGATGTTTTGTTCAGATAGCTTAACATATATTGACCTACACTGGATTGGTTTTAGCATCTTTAATGTCCAAAATGTATCTAAAATGGACCCCCCAAGAATCATGATGTGAGCTTCTATTTAGCTTAATTCAAATGCTGACTAAATTCCAGGATATTTGTTCAAGGAAAAACAAATTTTGGCAATCTAAGAAACAGACTATTAATAATAAGTTGTATAGGCTGTTTCCTGTTTTATGTTTTTTTATGGATTTGAAATGAATGTATGATGTTTGTGTGCCTGTCTAGCTGCTGTGGTCCCGGTCGAGTGTGACACCATGCCAGGACAAATTCCAGATCCCTCTGTGACCGCAGGATCCCTGCCCAGCCTGGGCCCACTGGCTGGCATCTCTGCCGCCACCCTGACTGACACGCTCAAGTTTGGTTACTTTCAAGAGTTTGAGAACATGCTGTCACCTCTGCACTTCATGGGCAGCACGGCCAACGGCCCTCTTGTCATCAAAACAGAGGTGTCAATCTATCGCGCTTCAGTCACACCCTGTATAATAGTACGATAGTACGTTGTATCGTTATGCATTTTTGTTCACTTTGCATAATAGTATCACGCTCCGTATTCACAACTAGGGTCATTGTTGAATAGATTGGTTTTCAGATTGAGTTGTAAAGCAATTGAGGCAAAAGGGTACGCAGTACTCGACTGCAACCAGTAGAGGTGCTGTTGATTCAGTTGCGACTATCCACAAGATGGCAACGCCTCCAGGTAGCGTTATTCTGCTTAATACAACGTACTGACATCGAGATAGGAGTTGAGAAGATTCTTCTAGCCAACTAAAAAGAACTACAGTAATAGTGTTAATTTTCCCCATCGTCAAGTAAATTTAGTCAAACGTAATGCTGACTAAGAACTGTTACGTTGGACGGGTCACAGCAATCGTAATAGTTTGTGCAGTAGCACACAAAAGTGAGCACGGTACACCCTTCATATTTCAGCACCCATTTTATTCCATCTTTTCCAGGGACAATACTATAAAAATCCAACTTGGATATCCTGTTCATAAGAGTAGTGCGTGTGCAGCAGCATACCTGTAGATTTACCATCTTCTAAAAATAAATCAGCACACAGCCGTTATTGTCTAATAGCTAACAACACAAGTGAGTACACCTCACAGTGAACATGTCCAAATTGTGTGTGAATATTTAGTGTGAGCACCATTGTTATCTAGGTAGCATTGCCTTAATCCTCTTGTGCCTGGAATTCACCAGCGTTGCACCGGCTGTCACTGAAACCCCCCCACACTCCTTCGTGATGACATCACTGGTGGAGCTGGTGGATGTTAGACACCTTGCGCTCCTCCACAATGTCGTTTTCCCAAGGGTGGGCGTCTGGTTCGGAATGCTTCAGCATGTCACAGAATGCTGGAATTCATGTTCCCCTCAATGAACCGCAGCTCCTCAGTGCCGGGAGCACTCATGCATCCCCAGATGATTACATTACCACCACGGTGCTTGACTGTGTGATAGCAAAATTCATATTTTAGTCATATTTTCTTCCCCCAAGTTTAGTCTAAACAGTCTAGCAGCCCATCTCTGCTGTGAAGTAGACAGGGTCACGCAGTGACCTTGGCCAGCCCGAGGTATCCTAGTGGTGCTTGGCGGTTCGACTGATTTATTGTCAACTGTCTGTTTTGTATGAAAAGCTTTAGTATATATGCTTTCACGTCTCCGGTGGACAGCAACCTTATATGTTATCTGTGCTTGATCTGTGCCTCCCCAAAGCTTTGGTAATAAAATAGATCAAAGACATTTGGTTTTGTGGAAAACATCATCTTGGTATGCAAGTTGTACACTGACTACTCTAAAGTAAGCTATACTGTAATATGCTTTCTGAAAAGCGAGGGGTGTCTGTTTATACTGTAGATGTGGTGTACGGATATCGGACCATAAAGGTTTGTCTTTAACATATTTGATTTAGTTTTCCTGCTCTGTCATTTAGAAAGATGAAGATGAAGAGGAGGAGGAGGAAGAGAGAAGGAAACGAAGGCGAGAGAAGAACAAAGTGGCTGCAGCACGGTGTCGAAATAAGAAGAAAGAAAGGACGGATTATCTACAAAAGGTGGCACAAATTCAATGAAATCGCGTAATAAATTTCAACCCAAGACCTTTACCTCATTTGATGTCTCATTCTGACTCCTTCCCCCCTCCCACCTTTTGTCTTCGCGCAGGAGTCCGAAAGATTAGAGATGTTAAACTCAGACCTGAAAGCCCAGATTCGGGAGCTGAAAGTAGAACGGCAGCAACTGATCCACATGCTCAACCGCCATCGGCCCACGTGCATCGTCAGGACAGACAGCTTCCAGACACCTGAGAGTGAGGTGAACCCGTTGCTGGAGCAGCTGGAGGCCAACTGAGTGTGTGCTGATGTCCGTCATTAGCATGAAGCCAAGTAGAAGCGCTGAGAGCCTTCAGAAGGTGGAGAACCCTCTGAGGTCTGAGGATGTCATGGCAGAAGACGTGGACTGGATGCTCTTTTGGCACTTAAATCAGACTTTTGTATTTGCTATTTACATCTTGTTACTATGATGTCACACCAGCAACCATCTTGGCAAAAAACACCCCACAGGCGCTTAGTGAAGTTTTAGCAACACCGATTACCAAAAATTGCTTTCCTTTTTTGATAAATGCAAAATTTGTTGTCGCTTTTCTTTTGAGTCATTCCTCCTCCTGACGCAGGCGTCATTTATTCACATGCTTACGTATCAAATATACATGTGGACGGTTTTTGTTGTGTCTTATGATAGTGTTATTACTACCAACTTTTGTATTTGATATAAGCGATGAAGAAATGTTTAGATTCTTTTAACATAAGCGTGAACGTGTTATGCTCCACCACCACCTAGCGGCGTGTGCAAAGGTCATTTCCAACCTTTCCAAATTGAACTGGATGTGGGAGCCACTTGGGGATTATTTTTTTTTTAAACATTTTGTTTAGTAAACATGCTAAAAATCAATCCCGCGCAAATGAAGGTACAGTATATCTGCTTTGTGTTAACAAAGCACGTCGTATTGGCTATAGAACACACTCATCAAATAACGTTGAACTTTTCTTTCCATTTGTTTTTCTTTTTGTCTGAATGTTGCTGTCATGATGATCTGATGCATTCTACTTTTATTTATAGAATACACCGCTAGCCGTTCTTCCAATGAAGTAACAGCGGGCCAACATAGAACATGCCTGTTTTAATTCATTCAATTGTTGTATCTGTGAAAACAAGACAAATAGTGTTGTACTCAAGCTAACCAGAATATGTTGTTTTTTTTAAAAAAGCAAAATCTGTTCAGTCATAATTCTAATAGTGCACCATGCATTCGTAGCAGAAATTTTCATTTTTGGTACAATGTGACCTGAAAATTGATCATAGAATATAATAACGTTATTGTAATTGCACAACAGGTATACAATAGAACACCTCTCTGGCCTGTGCATCCACACAAAGATTCTCCACCAGGTAGAGCCAATAGTGTGATTTTGGAACTTGAGAAGATGCCTGGTGGGATACATTGTGGTAAACTCCATGCATTTCTATTTTCAGCTCCCAGTCCGCCAGTCGTTGTCGTTCCTTATCTCAGCAGCAGGGTGGAGTAAGAAGTCAGTAGTTGACTGTGTTGCATGTCTGAGTCAGTTCAGCTGCCGAATGACCTTCTGGAGAACTGGTCCCACAAGTCCACCTTTTGGACAGGAGACAGTTCACTTCCTTCGCCTTCAGTGAGGTTGTCTTTGTGTCCAGAAAATGGGAGACAGCGACATAAACGCCGAGGAAAACATTCATCAAGTGGAGGCGAAAGCAAAACAAAACCGACTGGAATGCTGCAGCATCCCTAACGGTGAGAGCGGTTCTTCTCACACGACCGGCGTGTACTGGAAGCGCTGGGTGATCGTGTTTCTGTTCAGTTCCTATTCCCTGAGCAACGCTTACCAATGGATCCAGTACGGCATCATCAGCAACATCATCGTGAAGTTCTACCAAGTGGACGCCTTCACTGTCGATTGGCTGTCAATGCTCTACATGCTCACCTACATCCCCTTCATTTTCCCGGTCACTTGGCTCCTGGACCAGAAGGGGTTGCGCGTCACAGCGCTGCTCGCCAACGCGCTCAACTGCGTAGGGACGTGGACCAAGGTCGCCAGCGTCAAGCCCAGCCTGTTCTGGGTCACCATGCTTGGACAGTTTGCAAGCGCCCTGGCTCAGGTGTTCATCCTCGGAATGCCCTCTCGCCTAGCCTCGGTGTGGTTCGGCTCGGATGAAGTCTCCACCGCCTGCTCCATCGGAGTTTTTGGGAATCAGGTGAGCTTTTGGACTTTCATGTTGTTTACAATCTCTCACCCAGACAGATTATTGATGGACCAAGTCAAAGGTCAAATGCATTGTCGGTTGTTGTGCAAAGACAGCCCTGTGACATCGATTTTCATTTTTGTTCATAATGACTGAGGTTTAACTCAGCACAAAAGTAACTCAATCAAATAGAGTACAAGCATGCAATACACTTTTCTGACAGTTAATTGTGCCTACAATATTTGTGACAGTCCACATATACGTCTCAGTATACCATTTGCTATACCTGCGAATGTAAAAGCACATTAAAATAACAATGGACTTAAATAGACGTCTTTTTGCAGTCATCTCCACAAGCACATTTAATGCCATGCTTAACTAATTGATTACATGTAGTGGAATTCATAGACACAACGCTTACCATGTGTGTTTACTGGTGTCACAATGTGAGAAATGACAACATTAACCCATTGGAGTCCAGGGTTATTGACATTTATGTTATTATTATTATCATTATATCATATTATATTATTCAGAACTGCCTCACATGTGTGGCTGTACTTTTTCATTTTGACAAAATATATGAACAAATACGAACAAATATGAACATATCACCCAAATACGTAAGCTGTAGGGATTTTTTTTTTACCATAAAAATGTACTGTAAACACCTTTTTAAGACATGTTTAAAGATAATCACACTACTGTACTCTGTGCTTTTGGCTGAAATGTCACGAGGAACCTAAAATGCACTACACAGGTGAATTTGGCCATCTTTAAACTTTTGAATGCACATTTCAGCCGTTCGGTGTTTTAGTTATTTTTTTGCACAACTTGCTGCACTCTAACAAATTCACATTCATTACTCTACACTCCAAAGTGGACATCCACCCAGTGACGTGCGGTCAGGCGATGCAGGTTGAGGCAGGTAAGGCAGAGCCACATCACTGACTAATGCCGACAAAAAAAACTGTGTGCTGTGGTCGATGCAGTGACGTGCGGTGAAGTTCATGGCTAGTGAGTGGCTAATAAAGTTTGCCCATTAAGAGGATAACTGTCAGGTTAAAGGCGGGGCAAAAGGCCGGGAGAGCGGCCCATGGGACGCACAGGTAAACTAGATAGCGAGTCCAGAACAGGGGCACGAGGGTAGACTGCTTCTAAGGTCTGAGACAGAGAGTAACGAACCTTCATCCGCAAGCCTTGCGGGAGCAGGTCAAATAGGGGAAAAACTGATGAGGGGAATCGGAACAGTTGCGTCCCGTGGTACCGCCCACAACCGGAAGTCAGGGATCTAAAGGAGAGACACAAACAAAGCAGAAATAACAAAATAAACCCAAAACTATAGGCTGGCTGGCTTCTCCTCTCAGTGGAAATAATACAAATAATAATGAGGTCACACGTACATAAAATACATTGCACAGGCTGTAGCAAGTCATGATAATGTTTCATCATGATACTGTATGTTTCTGCAACTCTATGTTATTGCCGGCATGCTGACAAACACAAACTGGCACGTGCCATGATCCAGCTATGGTAATGGTAATGACTTAAACATGCATGCAAGTTCCAATGGAATACATCACATAGTTCAATTCAGAGTTGTTATTTAGTATTATTATAATATATTTAATCCTCTTCATCTTGTGCAGTACATTTTATTCCCTTCCTGTCTTCCATATGTGATTTTTTAATACATACAGTAATGATGATGTAATTATTAAGATTTTTTCACAATATAATAACCAGTATAATAATACATAAATAATAATAAATAGAGACAAGCATAACAAAACAAGGTGAAGACTCTTCTGCCTTGTATTTTGCAAACATCAACAGCTTCTTTTGTTTTTTGAATTCGCTCATTTTAGTGCACTGTTTGAGTTCCTTGCTCAATCTGTTCCATAATTGAATTCCACATACTGAAATGCTGTGGGGTTTTAGCGTTGTTCTCCCATATACTGTAAGTGTTTCAAGTTTAGTTTTTCCCTAAGATCATATTTTTCCTCTCTTGTAGAAAAGTATTTTATGGCATTTTGGATACCAGGTTATTGTTAACTTTATGCATTATTTTATCGGTTTGAAAATGTAGTAAATCAGCAAATTTTAATATTCGTGATTTTAAAAATAAGGGATTTGTATGTTCTCTATACACACCATTATGGATTATCCTCACTCATCTTTTTTGCAGTA
Organism: Dunckerocampus dactyliophorus; assembly: GCF_027744805.1. NCBI lineage: Eukaryota > Metazoa > Chordata > Actinopteri > Syngnathiformes > Syngnathidae > Dunckerocampus > Dunckerocampus dactyliophorus. Next base: position 14,173,079 of record NC_072831.1, read on the forward strand.
CATTTAGCGAGTGAAGATGACTTATTTCCCCATATCTCCACAGAGTAAGCTAGATATGGTAATACCAGAGAGCAGTAAAGAGCGTGGGGTGATTTTTGATCAAGAACAAACTTTGTCTTATTCAATATTTAAGTATTTCTTGCCACCTCATGTTGTATATATTTGATGTGAGATTTCCAGATCATTTTTTCATCTATCATGAGCCCCAGAAATGTATTTTTGTTCACCCTTTCAATGTCCACTCCATCTATTTGTATTTGGTCGTACGTGTGCACTCACTGAGTGCACTCAGACGGTAGGCAGGGTGTGTGCACTAAGCCGAGAAGAGACGCTCTTTTCTGTATTTGATCAGGAAATTCTGCCATTTTTATGTGAGAAAATGTTAAAAACAATTGGAATCATACAGAAAATGCATTTACAATACAGTTCAATGGACAACTATTAATATTTATTTTATGTGTTCATTATTTGGTTCTGCCTCATTTGCCTCACCTGACAGCACTTCACAGGTCTTACTGCCTTCAATTTTGTCATCAGTAAGTGAAAAGCATTCTCTATTGTGTCAGGATCAACAAAAAGCCTGAGCTGCTTTTTGCAGTAACTGTCAGTAAGACACCTAAATGGATGACGGGTGAAGCCTTTTACAAAATCACCACAAGTAAAGAATTCTATGGAGATTGTAAATGTGTCATTGTCAAACCCTACATTCAGGAGACAGTACAAGTGTTTACAAAGGTAACATTCGAGAACAGGTAAACCAGATTAGACTCTGCCAGGAAACATCTAAAAAAGCCTCCTATGTTCTGGAATCAGATCCTTTGGGCAGATGAAACCAAAATCAACTTGTACCAGAGTGATGGGAAGAGTGATGTACGGAGAAATAAAAGCTTTGTTATGGCCTGGATGTTTATAACTGCTCATGTTTTTCAATGTGACAGCTGACAGACTTAAGAAAATAGATTGTGATGTCTATTGGGGTATAGTCTGCTCATATTCAGATCAGGATGATGCTTTACAATATACAGTCATGGAAAAAATGATCAGACCACCCTTGCTTCTTCAGTTTCTTGTTCATTTTAATGCCTGATGCAACTGAAGGTACCTTTGTTTGGGCAAATATAACAATGACAACAAAAGTAACTCATAAGAGGTACATTTTTTTGGCAGTACCATGGTATAGCTATTCATGTAAGAGCGTAAGTGATTTTGGTTATCACCAAGAAAACCATGGAAGTTGCCAGAGCTCTTAAATTAAACACTTGCAGTATATTTGTTTTCATCATTATATGTGTCCAAACAAATGTACCTTTAGTGGTCCCAGGCGTTAAAATGGATCAATAAACTGAAGAAACAAGGTTGGCCTAATCATTTTTTCCATGACTGTATATGAATAATGACCCTAAACATACTATGGAGGCAACTCTACTTTTTCAAAGTAAAGAAATGGAGTATTCTGAAATGGCCAAGTCAGTGGCCTGATTTCAAATCAGTAGAGCATGCTTTTTGCTCACTGAGGACAAAAGTGAAGGTAGTAAAACATACAACCAAGCGGCACAATAACACGGTGGCTGAAGTGAAGGCCTGGCAAAAGCATCTTCTGGGAGCAAACTCAGAATTTGGTCATATCCATGAGCTCCAGACTTTAGGCGGTCATCAACTGCCAAAAATGTTCATCCAAGTATGACAAACGATATGGTTTTACTTACAATGTCCAAATACTTTTGAGCCTCTGAATTCTTCCTAAACTGTAATTTGTAAATAGGTACGCGGCATAGTGTTTGCTGGAAGTCTACACTTCATTGCTTTAATTTGGATTCCATGGTGATGGTGTTTAAAGGCAAAATCTTGCATCGATTGTCTTCTGTCCATGTTCTGTGACCAATTAATTTGGGATTTACACTGTGAAAACAAGTGCTAGGTTGTGTCAGCTACCAACCAGTGGAATGGATCTTTATTTGTGCATCCTTCCAAGCAAACAGCTGGAAGAATGTAATTAACATTACATGTGGTCCTCGGGTTACGTAGGAGTTCCTTTCCTAGATCGTGATGGAAGTTGGATCTTATACCGAAAATACCTAAATGAAGTCACACTGTGCACAGAACACATGAAGGACATGTAAAGTACAGTAATAGAATTACAGTACAGTAATAGAAATAATAGAATTACATTGAATAATTAAATGAAAGAGTAATAAAAAAGGGGCAACAATTCCTTACCTTATTGGGGGGAGGAAGTAGAAGATCTTGTCCTGATCAACATAAAGCTCCCTGGGATATTCTGGTCTTTCAGCAAATAATGAGAGCACTGCATTGCTTAGTTTTTACTATTGCTTTCATAAGAGTTGATCCTTTACATACTCAAGGATACAATCTATCTTTAATGAGGGTTGCGACGGTTAAAAGTGCGGGCAATCTTGGTGGGCGTTTCTCCCCACTCTGCAGATTTTTTTGGCATTAATTTTCCATGTTGATGGCTCTTCTTTCCCTTTTACACTTAGGACACATAATGAAGTGCAAAGAGTTCATGAATAAGTTTTGCCTTCTGATTGTGAATGCGGAATTTGCAATGACTGAAGTGTTACGTTTTGCTCTTTACATATAAATAATAACGCTGACTACTAATGATAAACAGGTACGACTGCACAGGTATCCTTTCCAGTGACTGCAAAGCAGCTCCACAGGGGGTTACGGTGGGCTATCAACTGTTTATCAACTGTTGGTTATCAACTGTATTGTTCTTTTGGACTTAAGGCAGCCTTCACTTGAAATGCCAGAGAAGCTCGTCAAGGACGCCATATCAACTCAACTCCAGTAGAGTTCTATTTCACACTTCAACTATTTACAGGAGCACGGGTTAGGTCGATAACCTTGAATTGAAGAAGAATAGCATCAAACTACTACTCAAGACTAAACACAGTTGTATTTGAGGAGCAACAATAGTTATTACGTACCAGTGGTCTCTCCGGTCTTCTCTCGTTACAATCATTTGAATAGTTGTGCCTAGTGAGGACAAGTGGCATAGAAAATGGATGAATAGTTGTGACAATGACATTTGAATAGTCCTTACTATTGGAGTACCTTTTGTTGTCTACTAAAATGACCATTTTCTTTGTACAACCACCTATCGTCACATAATGCATGTCATAGTTACTGTATGTGACACAGGTATCAAACAAGTCAATTTGCCATCATCATTTGTATGGGATTTGAAAGACATGCACTTTTAGCGTCACAATTGTGGTAAGAATTGTCGTACTCTTTGATGAATACACATACAGTCATGTGACGCTTATTTTTAAAAATATATTCTCAAATAAGCCAAATTCGACAGAACAGACTGTATCTTTGTTACGGATGTGGATGTGGCTGCGAATGTGGCAGACCAGTGTGTTATGGATATATTATGGAACCATCTCCCCGACTCAATCCAGGGGGCAGACACCCTCTCTCTATTTAAAAGTAAACTCAAAACCCACCTGGTAAAGCAGATAGTTGGAACTGACTGATATGTATTGGAGACACACCTCTATGTTCCTTAACTTAGATAAAGACTCTCCTGTTTTCTGGCTTGATCTACCATCTATCGCTCTACTATTTTTCTATTTCAACCCAACCAGTCAAGACAAACGGCTAGAGCCTGGGTTCTGTTCAAGGTTTCTTCCCCTGATGGAGTTTTTCCTTGCCTCCGTCACCAAGCGCTTGCTCATGTGGGCTTTCAGTTGGTTCTGTATTCATTTATGAGTGTGACCTTCATGTGTAAAGTTCCATGAGAAAACTTATTGTGATTTGACGCTCTGGTAATAAATTGAATAGAATTGAATTGGGGCCGCACGGTGGCCTAGTGGTTAGCATGTTGGCCAGTCAGGAGATCGGCAAGATCTGGGTTTGAATCTCCGTTGGGCATCTCTGTGTGGAATTTTCATGTTTGTGCGTGGGTTTTCTCTGGGTACTCCGGTTTCCTCCCACATTCCAAAAACATGCATGTTAGGTTAACTGGTGAAAATTGTCCATAGGTATGAATGTGAGTGTGAATGGTTGTCTATATGTGCCCTGCCATTGACTGGCGACCAGTCCAGGGTGTACTCGGCCAAAGTCTAATTCCGTGATAGAGCGCCACGGCCGTCTTGTTTACGTATGTGTTCCAAAGCGGAAGAAGATGCGAGTGTCTTCGTCACATTCGCATGAACGCACAGGCGACAGCGGGAGACAGATATAAAGCGTGAGGTTTGAGTTTTTTTGAGAAGGCATTTTTGTGATGCAAATGTTTTCATCTTTTGAACGCATATTGTTTTGAGAAGCCAAACTCTTTACTTAATTATCCCCAGCAACTAAGTGGAACTACAGAAATCTGACCAGAACTGGAGACCAAGCGGGGGGGTAAGTCACTGTTATTGGATAACAACGCTGATGGGGATACAACTCCATGTCAAAAAATCGGAACTATCCCTTCAACCAGCAAGCTAGGACCGTGAGCTTTGATATAGTGGACAGGAAGACTTCTATTTCAATTTTAGCAGAGCTCATAAGTAGTCATGTTTACTTGAGGCCAACTTTTTCATAGTCTACAAAGCTCTGCGCCTGCTGCTTAGGGGAGGCTAGTCAGGTAAATGGCAACTGTGCAACAACATGCACAAGAAGCATTGTTTGCTATCCTCTTCAGAAGTCTGAAAGCGGACATGGTGGGAGGCAATATGAGCAGTCACAAGGAAGTTTGTCTTGATTGGATGGACAGATACGAAGCCTGAACTGTTTTGGGATGCTACCTTACTCTGGGAGACGACAATCTAATAAGGAACCTCTCCATTCAGGACACCTCACAACTCTTTCCACTCATGGGGACTAAGTTGTACAAGCGCCGTTGGGTCATACTCTTCCTCTTTTGCATCTGTTCCATGAGCAATGTGATGATGTGGCAGCAGTACGGCATCATCGGAAACATCTTCAAGCACTTTTATGGCGTAGACACCTTGGCCATTAATTGGCTTTCCATGATTTATTGCCTCACCTACATCCCTCTCATCATTCCCGTCATGTGGATGCTGGACAAGCGAGGCCTCAGGGAAGTCATCATGGTGGGCTCTGCCTTCAACTGCATCGGCGCTTGGATCAAAAGCAGCATAGCTCAACGCGACGCGTTTGCTGTCACCTTCCTCGGACAGTTTGTGTGTTCAGTGGCCAATGTTTACATCATTGGCATCCCATCTAGACTTGCTTCTTTGTGGTTTCGGCAGCAGGAGGTTACCACTGCTTGTTCCATTGGTGTTTTAGGAAGTCAGGTATGTCCTACAGCAGTGGTTCCCAAACTTTTTACAGCTGTGTACCCCTTCAGACATTTGACTTGAAGTCATGTACCCCCTACTGCTGCACACTTAAAAAACATACCGTAATCCATTTTTAAATTTTGTGGCTTGTGAGTCAGGCCTTTTTAAAAAAATTGTATTTTTTTTTGGTTTCAGGCCTTTTAATACAGGAGTATTTATATGACCTTAACATTTCTTTGTCTGTCACAGGACTGTCTTCAAGTAAGAATTTTCATAGTCAAATCTGATTTGTTAGATTTTGTCCATAGTTGACTAATAGTCGAATATTGTTTTTTTTTTAAGAGCACCGCTTATGGCGATCCCGACAAATAAACAGATCTCATTTGCGACTTATTTCCACCTTAAAAAATAGGCTAAAACACTCAGATAAACAAATAAACATGGCAGGGGTACAACAACAATACCTTTACTTATTTAGTGACACAGAAAGCAGTTCACATAGATGCACAGTCCTCTGCATTTGGTCTTGCGGGTGTCAGTCCAAAAGTATCTTACCGTGGGCGATTTGGAGTTGTAACTTGTCCATTTCATTCACTAAAGACTGCACATTAGCGAGGAAAATGCTCTGTAAGAGGAGTGTGCGGTGTTAGCTTGAGTAATATAAAAACCGTTCACTAGCGATATCCTGTTTTTGCAAATTACTGTATCTCTTTGTGTATTTCTGAGTTTTTGGAGAGTTTTTATTTTTAGCTGAAAAAAAAAGAAAAATAATGAGTGTTGTTTTTATGCTAAAAACTCACAAACTTCAGAGATGCAGGCTTTGCACTGGACAGTGACAATAAGTACACATATAACCCATTTCATTAAGTAAATATAGGTGTAGTTGCTTCAGTCCCAAATGCAAATCCCAAGTTTACTAAATGTAGCATGTATATACCTGTGGTATACTTATATAATTGTGCTATTTTAAAACACTTCTACATCAGTTAGACTAAATTGTCCCATGTTTCAGTTCATGATGGTACATGATAGTGAATATGAATGTTGGTCAGTTCAATTATGGTGTGCTTCTTACACACGCAAATGATGAACCGATGCTGTTACATTAGACAATTTATAAAAAAACTTACATGAAGGAGGTGGAGACATAGAAATCCGGCTATTCATTTTGAATGTTAGCTCCAGGCTAGGGAATATGACTTGATTGGCAAGTTTTGTAAATACATGCTTAACTTAATTTACCCACAGGGCTTCCAAGCACACGCACAGTCCTGAACAGCTTTCATGACCTTTTTTTTCAGGATTCATTTGGAAAGAAAGACCATATATTGGGTACTGATTGGGAAAAGAATATCAAATTGTGTAAATAACGTAGTCTGTACTGAAGAGATCTTACCATTACTGGAGGAGTCACACACAGTTTTTTGGCATTGTTTTCTATAACTTGTATGTCATATTGCAGTAGTTGTCTTATTTTGCTGCCCTGTGATTGGTTGGCGTACCCCGCCTGTCGCCCGAAGTCAGCTGGGATAGGCTCCAGCATACCCCGCAACCCTAATGAGGATAAGCGACATGGAAAATGGATGGATGTCTTATTTTGCAACAGTATTTATGAAATGCATATAGTAGAAGAACCATAATTACAGTTTGAGGGAAGAGCTGCTGTCGATATTGTTATCGGTTGTTATTGGTATCAGTAATGAAGTGTTGGATATGGGTAAGAAAAGAGAGCATCTCTATTAATAAGCAATGTTTTCTGTGTAGCTACGAATGTGTCAGACACTGTTCATTTGTTGTTTGCAAGACGGAGCATATATAACACATCCTTGCAGCATGCAGCACATATTTATCCGCTGTGCATGCTGTAACTAGTTCCCAAGTGAGTCAAGTGTTTATGGACCAAAATTACGTTTTTAATTAATTTATGGCAGCGTGTTTGTAACCATGACACACCATAACATGGAACTCCGGAACTCAAAACGCCGTAACCCAAGGACCACCTGCACACTCCTACTGTTACTATTTAAAGCTTCATTTGTACAAACATAATTCACCAGTAGAGCATCTGATTCGGGATTAGGCACAGTATAGGCTTTCACATGCACTCACTTGTGGCTTCATGAGTTAGTCTCAACCCAACCAGTGGTCATCACGCACTGACTGTGGGTTCTGTTTGAGGTTTTTCCTTACCTCTGTTGCCAAAGTGCTTGCAGTGTTTTTTCTTTAATGTACGAGGAGACCCGCTCCAAGTGTACAGTGCTGAGATTTGCAACTTTTGGTTGCAAATAAATACAAATTACTTGACTTAACTAGCGATCTAGGACCGTGAGCTTTGATATAGTGGACGGGAAGACTTCTATTTAAATTTTAGCAGAGCTCATAAGCGGTCATGTTTGCTTGAGGCCAAGTTTTTCATAGTCTATGAAGTGCTGTGCCTGCTGCTTAGGGGAGGCTAGTCAGGTAAATGGCAACTGTGCAACAACATGCACAAGAAGCATTGTTTGCTCTCCTCTTCAGAAGTCTGAAACCGGACGTGGTGGGAGGCAATATGAGCAGTCACAAGGAGGCTTGTCTTGACTGGATGGACAGATAAGATAGATTCTCCCCGACTAGAAAAGCCTGAACTGTTTTGGGATGCTACCTTACTCTGGGAGACGTCAATCTAATAAGGAACCTCTCCATTCAGGACACCTCACAGCTCTTTCCACTCATGGAGACTAAGTTGTACAAGCACCATTGGGTCATGCTCTTCCTCTTTTGCATCTCTTCCATGAGCAATGCCATGATGTGGATGCAATATGGCATCATCGGAAACATCTTCAAGCGCTTTTATGGCATAGACACCTTGGCCATTAATTGGCTCTCCATGATTTATTGCCTCACCTACATTCCTCTCACCATGCCCGTCATGTGGATGCTGGACAAGCGAGGCCTCAGGGAAGTCATCATGGTGGGCTCTGCCCTCAACTGCATCGGTGCTTGGATCAAAAGCAGCACAGCTCAACACGATGCGTTTGCTGTCACCTTCCTCGGACAGTTTGTGTGTTCAGTGGCCAATGTTTACATCGTTGGCATCCCATCTGGACTTGCTTCTCTGTGGTTTCGGCACCAGGAGGTTTCCACTGCTTGTTCCATTGGTGTTTTAGGAAACCAGGTGACAGCGTGTGTATTGTGTTTATGCGTGTGTGCAAGAGAAAGGTTTGTAGTGAATATGAATGTCGGTCAGTTCATTTATGGTGTGCTTCTTACACACACAAATGATGAATCGATGCTGTTACATTAGACAATTTAAAAAGAAAGGAGGTGGAGACATAGAAATCCGGCTATTCATCTTGAATGTTAGCTCCGGGCTGGGAAATATTAATATATAAATATTAATATTAATATATAAAATTTCATAAATACATGCTTAACTTAACTTACCCACAGGGCTTCCAAGCACACACACACACATTGCTGGACAGCTTTCTTGACCTTGTCTTTCAGGATTCATCTGGAAAGAAAGACCATATATTGGGTACTGATTGGGAAAAGAATATCAAATTGTGTAAATAAGTAGTCTGTACTGAAGAGATCTTACCATTACTAGAGGAGTCTCACACACAGTGTTTTGGACAAGCTCATCAGGTAAATGGCAACTGTATTTACATGCACAAGAAGCATTGTTTGCTCTCCTCTTCAGAAGTCTGAAAGCAGACGGGAAGGGGTGGGAGGGGATATGAGCTGTCACAAGGAGGTTTTCCTTGACTGTATAGACAGATGGAATGCTACCTTACTCCATTCAGGACACCTCACAACTCTTTCCACTCATGGAGACTAAGTTGTACAAGCGCCGTTGGGTCATACTCTTCCTCTTTTGCATCTGTTCCATGAGCAATGCGATGATGTGGCAGCAGTACGGCATCATCGGAAACATCTTCAAGCGCTTTTATGGCATAGACACCTTGGCCATTAATTGGCTTTCCATGATTTATTGCCTCACCTACATTCCTCTCATCGTGCCCGTCATGTGGATGCTGGACAAGCGAGGCCTCAGGGAAGTCATCATGGTGGGCTCTGCCTTCAACTGCATCGGCGCTTGGATCAAAAGCAGCACAGCTCAACACGATGCGTTTGCTGTCACCTTCCTCGGACAGTTTGTTTTTTTTCAGTGGCCAATGTTTACATCGTTGGCATCCCATCTAGACTTGCTTCTCTGTGGTTTCGGCACCAGGAGGTTTCCACTGCTTGTTCCATTGGTGTTTTAGGAAACCAGGTAACTTGTACAACATCATTGACAGCGTGTGTGTTGTGTTTATGCATGTGTAGAAGAGAAAGGTTTGTTTTAAAGCTCTCAAGTTTGGGGAAGTCCCTGTTCTGTTCCACAGTGCTTAATGAAAGGTTCATAAGGGTATGCTTGGATGAATTATCAGTACAAAAACTTGAGAGCCCTGACCTCAACCCCCTTAAAACATTATCGAAAGAACTTCAACAGGGGTTGTGAGTTAGGCCTTTTAATACAGGGGCTTTTATATGAGTACAACAATTCTTTGTACTGTATTTGCATTGCAAAACTTCACTCCCACACCGAGTGTATGACATTTTGTGGTTATTTGTCATATAAAAGGAAGCACGAGGTCTGTCGGGCTCATGGGTTCTCGTGCCTTGGATACCCTTACAAATATAACATTGCTGTTCAATGAAAATCATAGTAAGAGTTAGAGGTGTGATGAGACAATACACGAGATTGTGTCTATGACAACGAGACGAAACAAGATTTTAACATTACTGTTAAGAAAAGTACAATGAAAAAAAACAATAAATTGCAACTGACTAATATTTCTACTTTATTACATTCTTCTGCACTCTGTGTGTATGCCAACAACTCTCCGAGACAAAGAGACTGTATGACTGACAAAAGAGCTCACTCCGTTCATGTCGTTGTTCTATGGAACAAACGCACCAAGGCGCTGAAACCAATGCACAGAGTGAACTTTTGGAGGCAAGAGACGAGGAAAACAGACACACGTGCACATGGCAATGTATTGAGGCCTGCAAAATTATTGAGTTCATTTTTATTTATTGCGTGTTAATTTATTTATTATTGTTCTAGGCCTCGTGCCCACAAGACAGTTTTTTTCTGAACAAGAAATGAAAACACATGTACACGTTTATACATGTAAAACACGTTTTAATGTCGCGAGACCTGGTGACATGAGATCTTGTGACACCCCTAGTAAGAGTTCTTTTGTAAAAACAGTAAAAAGAAAAAATAAAACCCATTTCATCCTGACATCCTGAGACATCCTGTTTTTGCGAATGTATCTCTTTGTGGATTTTGAAGACTTTCTTTTTAGCTGAAACAAAAAGAAAAGTAATGAGTAGTGTTGTCCGATAATATCGGTCACCGATAATTATCGGCCCGATATTGGCATAGAGATGTGATATCAACCAACATCGGTATAGTTTTTTTCCTTACATTGTAAGCGGATGTAGAGCTTCGCGTGCCAATGTCGCAAAATTGCAACATTGCTGTCTCATGTAGTTAATACTGTGCCGCTCACAAACCTGTGAAGAAGACGTAACTCACGGTGTCTTTAAAGAAAGAGCTAAAAAAACATCACAAAGCAACGTAATAGTAGATAACAACAGACACTATCAACGAATAAGGCTGAATAATCAACAACCATGTGAGCCCTAAACGTGTAACTTAGCAGCCAATTACAACAACAGTACAGCAAAGCACGCTGGGAAACAGGAAGTGCTGTTGTCGAAACTGTATACGCAGACGCTGCAACGAGCGCTGAGCCTTACGCTAACGTCGCCACCATATTGGATGTGGCAAGGTTGCGCTGCCCTGTAAGTGAATACAAATAAATGTATTTACTTTCTACAAAGAAATTTCAGTTAATGCCGCTTGTTTATACATTCACACATGCACTAATATACTTGGGAAACAGTTAAGGCCGCACGTTGGCCTAATGGTTAGCATGTTTGCCACACAGTCAGGAGATCGGGAAGATCTGTGTTCGACTCTCCATTGGGCATCTCTGTGTTGTTGCATGTTCTCCCCGGTTTCCTCTCACATTCCAAAAACATGCATGTTCGGTTAATTGAAGCCTCCTATTGTCCATAGGTATGAATGTGCGTGCAAATGTGCCCTGCGATTGACTGGCGACCAGTCCAGGGTGTACCCCGCCTGTCACCCAAAGTCAGCTGGGATAGGCTCCAGCATGCCCCCGCGACCCAAATGAGGAGAAGCGGAATAGAAAATGGATGGATGGATGGTATTGGTATCGGTTGATACACAATATACACAATACTGTATATTCAATATACTCACAAAAGTGAGTACTGTACACCCCTCACATTTCTGCAAATAGGTTATTATTTCATGGATCAACACTAAAGAAATGACACTTTGATACAATGTAAAGTAGTCAGTGTACATCTTGGACAACAGTGTAAATTTACTGTCCCCTCAGAATAACTCAACATATAGCTATTAATGTCGAGACCACTGACAATGAAAACGTGAGTACACCCCTCATGAAAGTCTCCAAATTGTGCCCAAAGTGTCATTATTTAGTGTGGAAACCATTGTTTTCCAACACTGTCTTAGCTCTCTTGGGCATGGAGTTCACTGGAGAACATTACAGGTTGACTCTGGAATCCTCTTCCACTCCTCCATGATGACATCACGGAGCTGGTGGATGTTAGAAACCTTGCAATCCTCCACCCTCCACAAATGTTCAGTAGGGTTTACAGTATGTCTATCACCTTTACCCCCAGCTTCCTTTGCAAGGCAGCGGTCATCTTGGATGTGTGTTTAGGGTCATTATCATGTTGGAATACTGCCCCCTCAGTTTATGAAGGAAGGGCATCATCATCATCATCTGCTTCAGTATGTCACAATACATGTTGGCATTCGTGTTTCCCTCAATGAGCGGTAAAGAATTGCAAGGCCTGTTCGGAGTGGAAGCTGGCCTGTTAAAGCGGCGTACAGTCTTGTGCTGCAGCTCATTTTCAGGATGTTGACAATCTTCTTATAGCCAATAATATTTTGATGTCAAGCAACAATTCTTTTTTTCACATCCACAGAGAGTTCTTTGCCTTGACATCAAATTTAACACAAATGCTTCCCATTCCCATCTAAGACCTTGTAACACTAATTGGTCACAAGAAAAAATGGCTAATTTGGCCCAGTTAGTACAGTTTAACATAGGGATGTACTTAATTTTGTTGCTAGCAATTTAGACATTAATGGTTGTGGATCGAGTTTCCAGACAGCGAGGTGACATTGAAACAATGTCAAATCTATGTTGAATTGTCAACGTTAGATCATTGAGTCAATGTCGGACTTCAGTGGTGATTTAGCATCAGTTTGCACCTGCTGCTAACATTGAAACGATATTGATTTCCTAACCACAGAGCAACACAATTTCAATAGCATTTCAACTAATGGGAACATTGAACCAACAGCGTAACTAAAATTCAGTGTGGTTTCAATTATATAGTGGAGCCACTTTTTCACTGCCTGTGCAAAGGCATAATCATTCAGAGCACTGCCAAGGTGTTTGGTGAGGGAAGCTGAAACAAAAGAACAAAACACACATATAGTAAAAACATAATATACAGTACTTTCCCTATGTGAACAGGTTATGTGTGCGTAAAGTATTTCTGTCAAGCTTGGTCATAGCTGAGACACCTTCCTTGCCGGTGTATTATTTAACTTTATGTTCCAAGTGGAATTCCAAGTGGAATATACTGTTCAGTACAGTGTTTGTTTTGAGGTAAGCGTCCCAATGGGAAATGACGTGTTCATGTTTGCACAACGTCGCCATCTCGTGCGTACTCGACGTATTACTCTACTGTACTCCTTATTAGCTTGAATGAAACCATACTGGCGCTTCAGGTAGGTTAACTCTAAAACTTTTTAAAAATAACATGTCATGTTTTAAACCAACTTTTTAAGACTTTAGAGGGATTGGGTTGTCGTTTATCAGCATATTCTGTCACTTTTACGACTTTGGGGAAGCGAGGGAGAACTGGTTGTTGAAGCGAGAGAAAAATAGTGAAGAAGCTAGCAATAGTTACACAAGCAGCCGTGTATAGTTTGTTCTCTTGTGCCTTTTATCAGGCTTCTTATGACTGAGGGGAGCGAATGAGCTACTAAAATAAGCTCCTTCTAGCGAAATAACGCTTCAAACTTGAGGCTAAAGCTTATTGACTTTGCTAGCTCGGTTGGAGAATAGTGAGCATGACCGCGGATGAAGTCATGTTGTTGTCACTTGTTAATCAGCTAAACATCATTTATTTACTGAAAACCAACTCCCTTAGAACAAAGAAACATACAAATATCCGTTCGCCTTAATGCCACAATCACTATTACTATCATCTATTTATGGGAATTGACACCCCAAGATAGCTTCTAGGTTTGACCAATTACTGTAATCTTGGCAGTTCACCCAAATGCGAACTTCCAGTCTTTCAAAGTGTGTCAGTCACACCAGAAACCGCACCCTGCTTGTAGTGTTTCGTCCACTTTAATCATGTATAGCAAAATGAATGCAACACACATCAAGTTGTAAGCTTTTCCAAATCAATGAAGAGTTCATCCTCAGCGCAATTAAGCATGATTTGTAAACTATGGGTGAATAAGCATGCAATCACACATTCAGGCAGGGCGAGCGTACAAGATGTTATACTGTAGCCACACAGCCATCTTGCAGCCCTCGTGCAAAGGCCTCTTTGTACGTTTTTAGAAAAATGCCGCATAGTGTGTACAGTATTTTGTCAACTTCAGGTGAGGGCAAGCATGATTAAAATGGATTGCTAGAGGGACATAATAAGTACTAATCAAAAGTTTGGATAAGTTTTCTCACGTTCTCGAGTGAAAAGTTGTGTCGAAACTTTTGATTGGTACTAAATAAAGTCTTATTCTATATCATGGTACGTGCTATTTACAACTGTAAACTCGAGCTTTACCGATGCCGTGTCTGCTGTGCATTTGCTGTGGTAGAGCTGTCTTCTAAGACACAGGGTGGTATCAGTCATTGTAATGGTAATTACAGACATAGTGGATAGGATACTGTTGTTCTTTTTTTCCTGAGGAAAAAAGGTAGGCGTCTGAGGTGCTGCATTTATTTATTTAAGGAGCACCGGGTCAAAACTGAATTCTGAGCTTTATTAACCTTTTTGTTTTACTATTCTTCCAAGACAACAGCCTAGATACTATTATTCTAAACATTACATTTGTTTCATAACTACACTTTGAACTCCTGCTGTTGATATTCAGAGCTTTATTTGCACAAACAAATAGGATTACCAATATACTGCCTAGTTGAGGATTAGATGTTTTTTTGCAAAATGTTCATATTGGTTTCTTTGCAGCTTTATAAATGACATCACCATGAAACCTTTCGCTCTTTTTGTACTGGAGGGTATGTGAAAGTATGACTGCAACTTGAATGACTGCAAACAAGAAACTCTAGTAAAACCTCAACATTACAGGGACGCCATTAAACAACATGTTTTGGTCTTTGACCTTTCCTGTAACTTTAACTCCTAAAATATAGCATGCGCTGATGTAATCTAAAAGGAGTTTGAGATTTGAAGAAAAAATCATGTAAAAAAAAAAACCAGTCATGTGACCAAAGAGGTTTTATGCAGCGAGCCAGGCAGGTGAGCTTTGGCATATTGGACGAGGAGCCTGCTACGTAACTTTTTGTCCCTTCCTTTTCCCTCATTAAAATCTTGCCCGATAGCTACTTGTACAAAATCAGCAAGGAAAATTAATAGTCAAATGTATTTTGAGGCCAACTTTTTAATCTTGAGCTGTTTGGGAGAGGCTCGTTAGGTAAATGGTGACTGTGTTTGCATGCACAAGGAGAACTGTTTGCTCTTCTCTTTAGCTGATTCCAGAAGTCTGAAAGAGGAGGGGAGGAACATGAGCAGTCAGGAGGAGCTCTATCATGACTGGATGGACAGCCACGATGGATCCTCTCCAACTAGAAATGCCAGAACCAGTTTGGGCCGATCTAATCGCCAACTCTCTCTGGGAGATGCGAGCCTTATATCGAATTCCTCCATTCAGGACACCTCACAGCTCTTCCCACTCATGGAGACCAAGCTGTACAAGCGCCGTTGGGTCATGCTGTTCCTCTTTTGCATCTACTCCTTGAGCAATGCCATGATGTGGCTGCAGTACAGCATAATTGGCAACATTTTCAAGCGCTTTTATAATATTGGCACCTTGGCTTTGGACTGGCTCTCCATGATTTATTTCTTCACCTACATCCCTCTCATCGTTCCCGTCATGTGGATGCTGGACAACCGAGGCCTCAGGGAAGTCATCGTGGTTGGCTCTGCCGTCAACTGCATCGGCGCTTGGATCAAAAGCAGCACGGCTCACCCTGACTTGTTTGCTGTCACTTTCCTCGGGCAGTTTGTGTGTTCAGTGGCCACTGTTTACACCCTTGGCATCCCATCGAGACTTGCTTCTTTGTGGTTTGGGCAGCACGAGGTTTCCACTGCCTGTTCGATTGGCGTTTTGGGAAACCAGGTGTGTTTCTGTTTGTCCTTCGGGCTAAAACGTTACTGTCAGTACTCTTGTTTAGGGCCGCAAATCACGCTAATTTTAGATAATTTGCCCTTACCTGTTCCAGCATGACTGTGCCCCAGTGCACAAGTGAGTTTGATGTGAAAGAACATTTTAGGGTTGAACTAGAACTGAGATTATGTTATGATTCTGATAATATAGGTAAGTATAATTATACTCACATCAAACATTTAACATAGGATGTTAAAAATCTTAAAGTGGTCTTATTATACTTAGGTTAACAGATAGAAAATAAAAAAAGAATAATTTTGAGTATAGTCAAGTATCATTACTTAAAGACTCTCACTCATGATGTAGTCTTGTGCTCCTGTTTCCAATAATGTATATATGGACCCCTTGTTAAAATAATTGTCATGCATGTTTTTGTTCTGTGACTTCTGTCAGACAGCCTGCTGTGATGCATGAAAGCCTGCATTGTCACTGACATCCACATGCCCACCAGGTGTTTGGTTCCGTCCTATATATAAAATGTAACAGACATGTGTTCTGCAATATGTAGTTTTCACATCCATCTGAGATGTTTTGAGAGGAAAAACTCCCAGTAAGGGAAGAAAAGAAAATCTGATATCCACTAGAGACTGTAGAACTTTGATGTTTTATTTTGATTCCAATGAATGAATTGTTTGACAAGTTATGCAAGATGATTATCATGTTTATCATCCAGTTTTTGTATTGCACTGAGGTTTTATATTTTAGTTCACATCTGGCTGCATAACGACCAAAGGTAAGTTACTTCCTGTTACACCATTTGATTGGAAGACCATGTTGGAGGGGTTCATTTCGTGGAGCTATAAAAATATACATTGTAGCCATGCATTGATTTTGCATGTGACAAATGCTAATATATTTTTTTACTGTTTAAATGTTGTTTTTTTGTATTACTTCTTTCTTCACTGCAGATGGGCATTGCCATTGGGTTTCTGATCCCGCCCATCCTCGTGCCGAATGTAGACGATATGAATGAGCTGGCGCACCACATTAAGATCATGTTCTACATCAGTGCTGGACTGGCCACCATCATTTTCATCCTTGTGGTCATTGGTAAGTCCTGATCGGTTAGGTAGACTCACAGTCAAGGCTTGTGCTCTGAGTTGGGTGAGGTACGATTAAAATCAATAATTTCCCGATTCATGTTAGGAACAACAGCAAAGGGTAATTTTCTTAATTTATGTATCAACCGGTTCTCTTTCGTCTATTTCTGTGATATTACAATTCATTTTAAAAGTTATTCAGCATAGTTATTAACAGTGGGACGTTCTGTGGTGCCCGTTTGGCAACACTGCTCTCCCAGTGCACCTATTTGATGGGATATGTTCTGACAGATTGTGAAACACAAGCAGTGGATCGCTCAGCCTCAGAGAGCAGAAAAGTCCCTGACAGGAAAGAATTGCAATGACTAACCACAGGTCTTATTTATTTGTCTTTACATTTGTTTCCCTGTGACTGGCTGATGACCAGTCCAGGGTGTAGTCTGCCTTTTACCTTAAGTCAGCTGGGAAAGGCTCTAGCTTCCCCTGTTACCCTCAACTGGATAAGCAGTATAGAATATGGATGTAAGGCTGGACTTATATCAAGTCAAAGATCAATAACATTGTACCTTGAAAGTGAGTGGAAAGACAATTAATATGATGAGCACCAAATAAAGGCTTCAGAATACACAACAACACATTTATTTGTAAGCTTGTATAAAATATTAATTATAATCTAGTAGTTGGACTAGATAAGTTACCTTGAATATTTGCCCCAACAGAAGAACAGTATTTTAGTCTATTTTAGCTTGTAACTGTTTATTTTGTGCTTTTCAGCAGGTCAGCAAGGCTTTACATTGGCAAATAATTAAAACGAGAACAGAGAGGAATAAAGGAATACTTCAACTCGATGCAATAAAACACCGATAATACTGTTTGCTATGTCACACCAGCCTTGTGGGTTATTGAGAGTTGTTAACTGGGAGGTCAGGCAAAAGTGAGCATGGTGGTTGTCGTCATAATCCGTCACCTCCAGAGGATTTATTTTTATATAACTGCAATTTGCAGACCTTCTTGCTGTTGTTGTCATGAAGAAAGATAAGGGTCAGTCTCCTGAAAGGGTTACCAGAGATGTTGCCGTCGCTTCGAGGGGCATGACACACAGACTGCTGTGATTTGCAGCTATAACCAAATAAAAATGTTAGGTTCAAGATACGTCGCCATTTTGGAGCATGTTTGTGACAATTTCAAGTAAGTTTAAAGGATTTATAGTGATAAATATAGATGGTATTAAGATATATATTAAAATGATGCTTTATTTTAAGATGCAACTTGGTGAGAAAATAACTTTCAAGTTTGCTTGCTATGACGCACTATGTCACGCTTTTGGTACCCCTTCCAGGAGACTGACCCATAAACGTTTTTGTATCTTGAATGTAACTTAATAATGTCTCATTGACCTCTGTTAGGTCCTCAGTAATCACCTCACTACATGAAGTATGGTTTGTTATAATCACTGTCAACCTATAAACATTTTAAATCCATAATATGAAAAGGCTCCACTGTGTCTTCTAGTTTTTCAGGAGAAACCAGAGCTTCCTCCCACACAGGCCCAAGCTCAGGCCAGGTGCATTACTCCAGAGCAGTATTCTTACCTGGCTTCGATTTGGAGGCTGCTGCGTAACAAGCCCTTCATGCTGCTTGTTGTCAGCTATGGTGGGTCTCCAACCTCTACAGCCACTTGTTAGACATGATCACAATAGGATTGGTGCTTCTCTTTATTCATTAAATTTTTGCTCAATTGTTTAATGGCAACAAATGGAACATCAGCAACAATACCCTTGTGTCAGCGCCATATTAAACATCAAAATGACAATATTCAAATTCTGCTTGCTATCCATCCATCCATTTTCTTCTGCTTATTTGGGTCCGGGTTGCAGAAATAGTGACATAACACAGAATACATCTGTAAGGAATTTGGTTTAGAAAAGCCTACCGAAAAGACTTACTGGATAGGGAAGACACACACGTGCCTTCATTGCTTTGGCATGCAGGTGATCCTGCACTCTGTCACCTTACTTTTATTACTGTAGGTTTAATGGTGCTGTTAAAGCATCATAATGGACGCTACCAATGTCACAATTGTATGTTTATCAGCTTAAGTGCTGCACTTCTAGGTATGTGTGGGTTCAATTTGAAGGTTTTTGTGGCGGTCGTCGTGTCGTGGAAAGTCACCATTTTGTTGGTACCAATACAAGTATAAACTTTCAGCACACTGGTATATCCTAAAGTCTGGTGAAGGCCTGTCATGTTGTTAGGAATGCGCATGATTATGGTTGTATCAAACATGGTTGTATCAAACTAAATCTACTTTTCTATTTATTTTCAGGACTGAATGTTGGCTGCTTCTATGCTGTTTCCACACTACTGAATCGAATGATCATTGAACACTATCCAGTAAGTCTCAATATGGCCACTGCTGTCTTGTGTCTTGTCTGAATGCTCAGCTTTGGACTCTTGATGCCAGTAAAACTGCCAGCAGAATGACCTTGACACAGCTATTGTCGTTGAAGCATCGCAGAGCCTTTTGGATAAGATAAATGCAAACTGTAACAGATGTCTTTTATTACTTACACTGTAAAACTAAAAATGTCAATACATTTTCTTTTAGGGAGAGGAGGTAAATGCAGGCAGGATCGGTCTGACCATTGTCATTGCTGGCATGGTCGGGTCGCTCATATGTGGCATTTGGCTGGACAAGACTAAAACCTACAAGTAAGATCATATTTCTTTAGATTGAGGTTTGTTATTTGAGATACAGTACACATTTATTTAAGTTTCCAAACTATACATGAATGATTATTATTATTCTTGTCACTTTATTTTGATGTGATGTGGTACATCAACCAGAAAAGCCCAAGGTGAAACAAGCTGGTAAAGTTTCATATGACCCTTCTTAGCATTACGATTTACCTTTATTACCCCTTATGCAGTTATGTAAAAACGCTATGTGTTGTAAGTTGAACAATGGCTGCAGCATGACTAATGTAAACTTACTGTCAAAGTAAACAAATTGAAATACAGTGTTGTGAAAGTCTTTGCCCACTTCCTGATTTCTTATTTCTTTGCATGCTTGTCACACAAAAATGTTTCAGATCATCAAAGAAATGTAAATATTAGTCAATGACAACACAAGTGAACACAAAAAGCAGTTTTTAAATGGAATATTTTATTATTAAGGGAGAAAAAAAAACAAACCTACATGGCCATGTATGAAATGTATGAACCGCCTTTTTAAGGTCATGCCACAACATCTCAACAAAATTCAGGTCAGGACTGTGACTAGGCTACTCCAAAGTCTGTATTTAGTTTTTCTTCGCCCATTCAGAGGTGGACTTGCTGTGTTTTGGATCATTTACCTATTACAGAACCCAAGTTTGTTTCAGCTTAAAGTCACGAACAGATGGCCTGACATTCTCCTTAAGGGTTTTTTTGCTAGACAGCAGAATTCATGGTTCCATTTATCAAGTCTTCCAGGCCCCGGAGCAGCAAAACATCCCCAGACCATCACACTACTGCTACCATATTTTACTGTTGGTATGATGTTCTTTTTCTCAAATGCTGCGTTACTTTTATGCCAGATGTAATGGGACACGCACACTCCAAAAAGTTAAACTTTTGTCTCGTCAGACTACTGTATTTTCCTAAAGATCTTGGGGGTCATCAAGGTGTTTTCTGGCAAAATTGAGACAAGCCTTAATATTCTTTTTGTTCAGCAGTGGTTTTTGTTTCAGAACTCTGCAATTCAGGCCGTTTTTGCCCAATGTCTTTCTTATGGTGGAGTCATGAACACTGACCTTAACTGAGGCAAGTGTGGCCTGCAGTTCTTTGGATGTTGTTGTGGGGTCTTTTGTGACCTCTTGGATGAGTTGTTGCTGCGCTCTTGGGGTAATTTTGGTTGGGCAGCCACTCCTGGGAAGGTTCACCACTCTTCCATGTTTTCGCCATTTGTGGATAATGGCTCTTACTGTGGTTCGCTGGAGTCCCAAAGCTTTAGAAATGGCTTTATAATCTTTTCCATTTGAACTCAGGTGTGGTAAACCAAAGTTACGTTTTAACGGGGGGGGCAATCACTTTTTCACACAGGGCCGTGTAGGTTTGGATGTTTTTCTCCCTTAATAATAAAAAAATTCATTTAAAAACTGCATTTTGTGTTCAGTTGTGTTGTCTCTTACTAATATTTAAATGTTTTGATGATCTGAAACATTTAAGTGTGACAAACATGCAAAAAAAACAAGATATCAGGAAGGGGGCAAACACTTTTTCACACCACTGTATATAAGAAATAAATTTAAAACATAAAGGCTGTTTTTCTGTGGTATGGACATATAGAGTATTAATTTGTAGGTTTTTGTTTATTTGTGTTTATTACATTGACGAAGAACACTATAACATTTGCACTTACAGTACAACAGCAATGTATTTGATCAACAATTACTGTCGAGACATTTAACTGAAAAAAAAAAAGTGGCACAAGTGGTAAATCACCCCAGGCTTTGCTGTGTGTAGTTTTTAAATGTCTTGGCTTTTGTCATTACTAATGAGGTTTATTGATGTGATGTAAGGGGACTGTGATAGCAGTAGCACTCATGGATCCACAGTTGCTTGTTTTTAAACACAGTTTCCTCGCGTGGATGCCTAAACATTTGTTCACTGAGAGATGAGAGCCAAGAGAGTGTGCAAAGTGGACACGAATGAAAATCAGAAGTGCGGGTCTGAGTTTTTGTTCTGATGGCCCTCTCTGCTTATCTAAACCGACAGGCGAGACTCGAGTAGTGCTCTTGTGTCTTATCTAGCTTTGTGCTTATCTGCATTAAACTTGGAATTCTATCTAAAGAGTGCCGTTTTCACCAGTGACAAGGAATTAGAAATTAATTTGTCTGTTTTGACTTGGTAAATTGTTTGGATTCCGCAAATGCCAGCTGGATGCTCAGCTGTCAAAGCAACCAGGTCCACATTGATTTTGTATACACACTCTCCTCTTGTCTTCAAGTATGTGGGAGAGAGTCAAAGGACTATGTTATGTTAACAAAACCAGTATTTTACGCATGGTTGTACAAGAAAGTGCTGGACCAGAATAAGCCTGTGGGGATGACCCATGCGATGACAAAAGTCATTCTCAGGAATAGGGTTTTGTCAGTCTTGGTCAAACATTGCCTTTAATTACAGGTACAGGTAGAGTAAAGCGAGAGCTTGCATAATCACCATTTCTGTGAGATGCTTGGTCAAACATTGCCTTTAATTACAGGTACAGGTAGAGTAAAGCGAGAGCTTGCATAATCACCATTTCTGTGAGATGCTTGATTGTGTTTCTCACATGGCGTTTTTGAAGACGACAAGTGAGACATTCACCCTTAAAATGCAGAATAAAATACTAGAAAATTAAAACACAGAGTTGAACCTCCAAATGCCCCATAAGTCATACAATTTATAGTTCAACCAAAAAACATCATCATATGTGACTTCACACAAGATGCTTGAAAATGTGAGACTTTAGTTTACTTAGGAAAGAAGCACTAATTTATTACTTCCAGAAATAACACAATTGCCATAGGATGATTTTATCCTTTTTATCCCATTCATTTATTTTGGTTGTAGTGCAGAGTGGTTACTACACTAGTTAGGAGGATTGTTACAGTTTTATTTAAAACATTGCCTTTATACTTTTATGATGATGACAGTTTGACCCTGAAACAAATCATTTTCACTACGTTATTTCCAAAGTTGTATGTCAACCAGCATCACTGAGCAAACTGTGTTCAACTGAAACTGTGTACTTTACCAACATTAACATTCCCAATGTTTGAAAAAAGACTTGAGGTCATTAGGTTTTCTATTCTTAAGTGGTTTTGTGCCAGTATGCTGTAGGATTGAGGCCCTCTGATTAACTTTTGCATAACAATTATAAGCCAGCTCACAGGACTCCGATCTGAAACATTTTTGCTCAAGTCAAATCTGATTAAACTGGATTTCTTTAAAAAAAAAAAAAAAATCAATTTGTAGCTTTGCCTTTTTAACACTTAATAGACACTCTCTCCTCTCCTCAGACAGACAACACTGGTCGTGTATCTCCTCTCCCTCATCGGGATGCTGGTGTACGCCTTCACCCTCAACGTGGGTCACCTGTGGGTGGTGTTTATCACAGCTGGTGTTTTAGGGTGGGTAATCATTATAGGTGGGTAATCAGACACAGAAACAGACACAAAAACTAAAGCCAACCTCATGATTTGCCTCCTTTTATTGAATATTATGAGCAAATTTCTCCCATAGCAATTTCTTGGTAAGGTTTATTTTTCTATTTGTTAATGACTAGGAAATGGTTGATATTACAAAATGTACCCGTGTCATCTGTGGAGAGGTTTATTTGAGCATGTGTTTCTGTAGCTTCTTCATGACCGGTTACCTTCCTCTGGGCTTTGAGTTTGCAGTAGAACTCACCTACCCAGAATCAGAGGGGACCTCATCTGGACTCCTCAACTGTTCAGCTCAGGTCAGTGCAGATTCACTTATCTGCTACATATATATGCTATATATATATGATACTAATGAAGACAAATTTTTGTGTGAACCAATTCTATTTCAGATCTTTGGAATCATCTTCACTATTTCCCAGGGAAAGATAATTGACAGATGGGGTACTTTGGCGGGAAACATCTTCCTGTGTGTCTTTCTGCTGATAGGAACTGTAATGACTGGTAAGATTTCTTTTTATTCCTGAGCTAAAAATACTAACGTGGCTGGAAAGCCTTCAGAAACAATAGACGCCCAAACAAGCATTAACAAGCGCTTATGAGGTATTCAAATCTTTCAAGGATAAGGTTGCCATCTAGTGGCGTAATCGAAAAGCTGAATCCTTTTGTTTCTGCTTTTTCATGTCATTACTGAGTGAGACGCTCTTCTTCGTATTTAGACTGACATCCATTTAAGGTCTCAAAACATAATTACTACAACAACTTTAAACTCTGTCTTTTGTATTTATTACAGGATTGATCAAGTCTGACCTCCGGAGGCAGAAAGCCAACCAACAGGCTGAGGGACAAATAATTAGTGTAAGCACATCACTGATTGCATCTTCACATCCCCCTACAGCAATGTTTCTCAAACTCTTTTTTTTCTCCAGACCCAAATTAAAAATGTGATTCCTCCATATTGCCATAACATCATGTACATAAAGTAATGCCAATGCTGGATTTGTTACAACAACCATGAATCAAAATGTGTGCTTACGCAGTGAAAAAAAAATTCAGCCCACGGCCCATTTTGGTTACTGACCCTAAGTTTGGGAAACCCTGCTTGAGAGGGATTCTTTTTTTGCATTTCTGTGCTGAAAGAACGCTAAACAAGCGATGCTGGTTGCTTTTGGCTGTGAGCCTCACACTGCCTCACCGCTGTAGGCATGCACATGAATGAATGAACGCACCGCTCTCTCAACGCACAAAACAAGTCCTCTCTCTGCTTAGTCTGACAACTCTGCAACCTCTTCTGAAGGCAAGCGTAACATTTTCCACTAAATTGCTGTTTTTAAGTTTTCACATGGGAGTAGCATGGTCTCAGCATGAGAGGAGTGCATGCTAGTGAGGAGGCTAACTCTGCTTCTGCTACACAAACATCAAACCCGCTTTTTTCTACATGCTTCACTGTAATATACAAATTCAATAATTAGTAAGTGATTTGGTACAGTATATGCAAAAGTAATTAATGTATTACAGTGAGGCAAAAAAATGAAACTTGACGCTAAATCAGCTTTTTGTCTGTGCAATGTTAAAAACAACCTTGACTTAAGTTTTGAATCAGACGTAACACATTAGAGTCTTAAGTGTGGACTTATTCAAAAGAACTTTCAGATATGTAACATCCTTTTCCAACGCCTCTTAAATGCAACAAAAATGTAAAGCACAGTGAATTGAATACTAGAAATAAGTCCATACTCAGAGACACTACTGTTCTAGTGGACAGGCAGCAGGCAATTATTTGGGTGTGCAGGGTTTTCTTAAACCGGTGCTGTTGCATGGAAATTCCATTGGGCCCCCTCAGAGGCGTGACACCCAAGCTATTATTCCAGCCTGCAGGCTCAGAGACATCGGTGCAGGACTACGGGGGCACATCTTGCAGCAGCCCCTGGCAATGGCAGTCTTGACACAAACCTACAAGCTCACTAAAAAACAAAACACACATCTGCCAAGGTAGGGACACATATTCTTTGAATAAAATACTCCCCATAGAAACAAATACAAGTGGAACCTTGGTTAGCATCATTAATCCGTTCCAGAAGGGCCGACTCTAACTGAAACCCACTCTAACCGAATAAACTTTTCTCTTAAGAAATAATGTAGATCCAGTTTATCCATTCCACAAAGCCAAAAACGTTAACACAAAACACATTTTTATAGTTTTACAATTACAGTTTTTCATGCAGAAAACAATTCAAAATGCATATAAATACATATAAATGGTGAATGAAATGGATAAATAAACATTCAAGGTTACTTTTACATTCATTGAAGACTGTTGCCAAAGATACGATGTGGCAGCGAGATCAACATCGACACCACCTTCGTGTTTTGCTACGAGTTATTTCTTGAATTTAGTATTGTTTCTCACTTCAGGTCTCTGCTGTTCTTTTGATCATGGCTGCAAAATAACCCAAAATGGAGCCAAAGAAAGTTACAAGTGCCAGTATTTGATAAAAAAAAAAGTGAGAAACACTTGAATTCAAGAATAACACATGACAAAACAGGAAGGTTGATCTCGCTGCGACATTGTGTCTTTCAATTTGTGTCAATCACGTTTTCAGTGAAGGCAAAAGTAATCTTAAATGTTTATTTCTTTTATTTGTCATTCATATGCATTGTTTTATGCCTGTAAAACTCTAATTGTAAAACTATAAAAACGTGTTTTATGTTAACATTAAGGCGTTTTGTGGCGTTTTGTTAGCAAACAACTAGAGTCATCCGCTGATGACATCTTAGACGGAGCAATGAAGCGGACTTCCGGTTCCTGTTTCCACATAGTAGCAAGCTAATAGGATGTTAACAAGGATGTTTTGTGTTAAAAAATACACAAGAACACAGTTGTACTCACGCAGTGCATTAATAACATGTCAAGACGCGAGCGTGCCATATTGTACGCTAACTGGAAAATGTATGCAAACCGAGGCAAAATTTTGGCATACATTTTCAATGTTAACTGGGATGCACGCTAACCGAGATTCCACTGTATATACAAATCTCATCGATGTGAAATGTAAAACTTGCACACTGTTGCAAGCCATTGGTTTAAGTTTCAAGGTTGAAAAATATTTTCATAGACACATTACTGGTAATTGTTAGCACTGCTTTGAATAATGTGTTTATGGTGGAAAAAATGCACCTCTTGGAAAGTTGTATGAAGTGTTTATTTTGCCTTTGACACAACTGAAGTTATCTTAGCAGGTTAAAGAAATATTTTCTGAATTTTTCTCAAGCTGCTGTGCCTCCCCTGAGGTCTTTTTGCCCCTCACACTTTGAAAACACCACCTTGAGAGCATTGTAACTTACATACTACTACGGACATTTCCTCTGCGTAATCTTTGATATGAAACATTTTGTCAAAAATAATGAATATCAACTGCGTCTCAAGTACTTGCGGATTTTGGCAATTTGCTGGTGGTCCAGGAGTGTAACTCCAGTGAATAGCAACAATTTACTGTATATTCACTGCACACAGAGTGAAATAGCTATATATAATTTAGGTCTGTATATATTAATACGTTGGATGTAAATTCATAAACACATGTCAATTCATAAACACCGCATCCAAATTTGAGTGTCATAAAATGTGATTATTGTGAAAAGGTTCAACATTGCAAGCTACTGCTGCTGTATTCTAATGACAAAATGAACTGCAAAGACTTCCTGGGCCTTCAAATAGTTGCAGATTTTGAAGTGAATTCCCAAAATAAATTAACTGTTGTATGATATTGTAATTTATTGAGATGCACTTGTAATTTTGGCCTGATGACACTTAATGAATAAACCAGAGATTCTTAGGGGTCAACATGTAACCTGTGAGTAGCAATGCACCGAAACTTTTTGAGGCTATTTGTAAGATAGAGAAGGGTTTTTTTTGTTCTATTGTATTTCTAAAAAGGCTATGTTGTTTGTGTTTTTTAATTTACAACTCAGTTTAATTAGACTTTTTAGTGAGTGGTATTAGGACCAGGGGCTGCAGAGGAAAAATAGCCTTCTGGCTAATTGTGGCACATTGACATGAATGTTTATTAATATGCACTGTCCCTGTATGTGAATCAATATTTTTTCTGTTCTTTACAGAAAATGTCAGCCGTTCGAGATGAAAACATCTCTCCTCCTGAAATCCTGAAAGAAGGAAAGCTTTAAATAAGAATGCAAGAAGTAGTCATGTATTCTGCTATGAGGTCTTGTCCAGGCTGATTGGTCGCGGTACCAACTGACAACCCTGCTCCATATTTGTTGCATTGTGCAACATGATGTACCGTGAAGATATTGACACTTTACACACATACTGTACACTCTCACACTTACACTAATCCCAAAACAAACACAAGTACAATGCACTTCAACCTCATATGTCTTTACATTCCTTTGTTAATGGAAAACTGCACTTTTTTGGGGAATTTTGCCCATCATCCACAATCCTTATGTGAGACATGAACGCACGTCTTTCTCTTTTCTGTGCCTTCTTAAGATATAAAAACAGATAAACAGAGACAGCTCATTACTGCTCATAATTGGACACACCTATGCCGTCTACAAAGACTTCTATTCAAGCACCTTCAAAAACCTCCAACCCGGTTTTATGGTTTTGTATACATACTATAACAATGTACAGTAGTGACAGGCACATTGGTGATAACCAGGAATACTTACAGTATTTTGCTTAAGTGCTTTGAGTGCCTTAGTGGTGGAAAAGCACTATACAAGTGAAAGACCATTTACCATTGATCATTTGCTATATTTTGGTCCCTCCATAGCAACATAGAAACGAACGCCTGCACCTTGCATTAACTTTTCCAAACTCAAAAACAAAAACAGCAGGTGTAACAGCAGCTCCGATATGTAGCGTGACCTTTTGGTAGTGGCCAGAGGCGCTGTGAACGCGGCGCTGAGGCGCTGTGGGTGAGAGTGTGGTGAAGTTAGTTGCTAGCTGGCTAGTAGCTAGCCGGTATGGTGTCGCAAGGTCTCAATACACCAGTAACGTAGTTCGATAGGCGTAACAATGTTAATAATAATAATGTTGCTGTAGCTTGGTTAATATGCACTTCACATTCTGTGTAAATTGAGCATTGTTGGCGCTTTTTGGAGGTTTTTTCAGAAGGCTTCATAGGCAGAATAGGCGTTTCCCTTTATGTGAATTCCCAGCAGTGTCTCTTTAGCTGTTTTTTATCTTTAGAATGCACAGAAAAAAGACGTGTTTATGTCTCACATAAGGATTGTGAATGATGTGCAGTTTTCCTTTAAGCTTAAATTATTAACTTATTTTTTAATGACTGCTACACCAAAACCTTTTGAATTAGTGTCAATGGTGTGTTCTGTCACTACTAATGAGCAATATTTTAAAGGTCCTCTATTATGCAGAATTATTAACTAAAATTATGTTATACCAGTTGGCCGCACAGTGGCCTAGTGGTTATCATTAGCTTCACACTCAGGAGATTGAGGAGCTTCCTCCCACATCCCAAATATACCTGTACAGTATGCATGTTAGACTAATTGGACACTCTAAATTGTCCATTGGTGTGGATGTGAGTGAATGCTTGTGTATTTGTATGTGTCCTGTGTCTGTGTGGCGACCATTTCAGAGTGTACCCTGCTCGTCGCCCCAAGTCAGCTCGGATCGTTCACCCGCGGCCCAGATGTAGACAAAGCGGGATAGAAAATGGATGAATGAATTGAGTATTGTGTCACTAGAGCCTGTTAATGATGCCCAAACGTGACAAAAATTGATCATCTCGTTGATTTGTTTGCTCCACTTTTGAGAGCAGAGGCGTTAAGGTCGCTTTTGAAGTTCCTGGTTTGAATGAAAAACCTCCTTGCTCACGGACATGATACTGCCTCTGACCCGCCCCTAACTAGATAAACCTGCTCCGTTTATACAACCGCCCCTTTATGGAGGACAGCTTTGTAAGAAAAAGCAGGCTTCACTACACATCTGAAAATGAAGCCTGGAGCTCTGCTGACTATCCATCAGTCCGCTACAGACGTGGGAGCTATCAGTTTGATCATTTCTTCAGCGAATAGGCTAACCAAGCATGATGGTTCTGTTCAAATGTGACTGTAATGTTAGCACTGTAGCACACATTGCTATGCTAGTGTTGCTATCGTTTGTGTCCTCCTGTCCCACTTTTAATATTTTGTTGTTATGATAGATGACATATATTATGTTGCACAAGTGAAGAGTTTCACTGTTTATGTAAGGAGTGGATGAAGTGCACAATAGTGCTTCTTGGAGTCACACACTCTTGTCAACAGGCGTACAAACACAGCTCATTAGCATTAAAACTACAGACACTCAAAACCCGGAGTTCCCTTAGGGCTTTGTAAAAGCACTGTTTTTGCCAACACTGAAATACACTATTGTCGGACCTTTGAGACGTATTTAAAATTGTTGGAAACTTCAATAATATGGGACATTTAATGGTGAAGGTTAACAGGACAGCTGTGTGTTTTCCTGTCATGGCAGCTGGAAGGCTTTTTCTGCTTGCCACGCTGGATCACACAAACGTATTACCTCAGAATTCTACTAGTTGCAATAACTGTTGATGCTGTGCATCTTGTGTATGCTTGAGAAGGTCAGTTTTGTCCATGTTTTACTGTAAGAGACCTCCTCCAGACCTGGCAGGAACTTGGATTGGTATCTGCTTCACTGTGCAAGAGGAGGCAAATGGGTCATTTAGCATGAGAAAAATGACACATATTTCATTAAATAAATTGTTCTATACACAGGTTACACTGTAAAGGTGTAGTGTGCATAGTTTGTGATGAAGTTATTTTATGTCATATGTGGCTTGTTGTGATAACTTTTTTTTTTAAAGATGATGCAATTGTTTGGGGTGCTAATTTATCATGTTGTGGAATTTAAGGACAAAGCTGTGAAGCTTGACTGGAGGGGAATGATTTTCACGACACACAGAGCAAACACAAATGAGTGGGCTCAGTGGAGTTTCTTTTCCATTGTTTGTCTAAATAAACCTTTTAAAACTGAACAAAGAATCCATGTGTGTAGTTCTGAGAAAGTCTGCAGGAAATAGAAATTTCATCTGGGAAGCAGCACACCACACAGTCCATCCAAACACGTCTTGTGGACACAAGAACATTCATTTCAGTTTCTTCTGCCGTGCTCCCACTTCCTCTGCAGTCTCTGGAAAACACTGGAATCCAATCAGCATGGCTACGACTGAGAAACCTGGAAAAACAAGTGTTGCACTTACTTCCTGAAGGATGCTCAATTCAACTTAAATTCCATGCAAAGAAGGAAAGGTTATTGTGAAATTGTAATTGGGAATAATACTTACTGGCCACAAGAAGAGGTGCCATGACCCCGATGGTGAGAGGTGCGGTTTTGTAGATAAAAGTCTCGGACAGAAAATGACCCAATGCCAACACAAATGTCCACAAGGTGATGTGATACAGCCTGCGAGAGTGAGTGTGACACAATGTAACGGTATGTATTGGAGCTTGACCACAAAAACACGGCGCAGGAAAGCAATATCGTTTACGTTTTGTTCTGGATATCAATGGCACAGGCACAGCGAATGATGGATGACAGTAACGTCCAAATGCCAAACGTCCGTGCTTGAAGACCATTGACTAAGAAAAGGATAGGATACATTCTTAGTGAACATATTATAACACATATGTAGGAGTCTACTTGGCAGATAACCATACAGTACTGTATATTGAATAAAAAAAACTGTGAAGTTTAAAATAAAGTCATCCCTTGGACATAATTTACAATCAGTATTGATCCAGGTTAGTGAATAACATCAGAATCATATCTTTAACAATTGCACATTTCACCCCTGCACATTTACGTTTATGCTCTGATTGCACAAAACTGACCAACACGTATTGATAATACATAATGTACACAGGGGGCTGTGATTATTTACTTGTATTGTATTTTAACTTTAAATCAAGTATATATAATAGGATGAATAAGCATGACTATTGATGAATCTAGATTACCAAATTCAGGTGTGCCGGTGTAGAGCTTCTCCGACAGGAAGCTGTGATCTCTGAAACTCTGCACGGTGTTTCCCATGGCGATAACAGACACCATCACCAGCCAGCTCCGCAGGACGTTTAGGAAGCGACTCATCTCTTCTGTTGCTCCTTTATTTGAGTCATTTGCATAAACACAAGCCCATTTATCTGGTTAAGTTCCACAGAGACTGCCAAGTGTTAGTATTACCTGTCAATTACCTGAACGGATCGATGACTCCCAGCTAGCAAGTATTGCACCTGACAAAGACAGCTATTACCGTAATATTTGATTTGAACAAGGTACCAAATGCCATTAATGATAGATTTTCTTAGCGTTGTGCATCAAAACATTATGTTAACACTGAAAAAACAGCATGTAAAGCAATGGAGTTAATAAATGTGTTATTGTCGTCTTACAAGGCCGGACTGGCTGTCCAATGACAAGCCCTCCTCAATGGGTTCAGCCACTCGTACCACCGCTTTGATTGGTCAGTGTGTACGTTTTGGTTTCTCCCACTTTTATTTGTAACCAATAGTCTGAGGCAATCCCGGAATCCTGTGTGGTTGGCTGTGTTTGTACAAAGAGTTACCACAAGGAACAAGATAATGCTCTGGCGACAAATGTGTTTTGATTGAGTGGACTTCTGTCATCAATAGTGTTTCCATTATATTTAGTTGTTTTTGTATACAATTCTTTTTAGGGCGCAATATGCAACATTATACATTTTATTTAGTTTCCCCCCCGTTGTCAGTGGATAACTGTACATTGACTGTGCAACTGACACATTTGCGGTTTTATCTCATGTTCAATTATTAATGTGTTTTCTTAATGTTTTTTTTCTTAATGTTTAATGTATTACATATAATTGCTTGACGTTGTATTAGAAAAAAAAATCCCTCGAACCGAAGAGGCGGAGGACAACCCAACAGGAAGTCCAGAAGTGCGCGTGCGCTGTGCTCTGTTGCTGCTCGGTTGTTGTAGTAACCAGGAAGATTAGCAGCGATCGTCAACTCTCCCTGCATAAATAAGCTAGTTAGCTTTAGCAGGCTCGATGAAATAAGGCAAGTTCAACGTGTTTTTCCCCTGCCTGTCACTGTCACTGCAAAATGATTTCTTTATCATCTTCATAAAGCAGTTTTTTCTGCTTTGCTCGCCACACACACAGCATTTTTTTTCATTACGTGCCAATTTTTGTGAGCTAACGTTTGTTCGACTGTTTGAATTTACCGCTTGTAATGTCATGACATGTTTTTTTTTACTAAATGTATTTACCGCAACCATCGGTTAGGTGCGGTTGCCGTAGGATCTAATCACTTTCTGATTGAAACATACAGTATTGTATTTTTGTACGCTTTAGGACCGAGCTACAATGGTAGACACTTGATCCCAGGAGGGTTTTAGCTGTTTCTCTGTGGAGATGCCAGCTGTAGCTCGGGATAAGGAGGACTCTGAGCTCTCATCAGAGGACGAGCAAGAGTGAGTGAGAAGCCATCTGTACCTATGGTCCATAAGACTTCATTTATATACACACACACCATGTGCAAGCACTTTATGGACATTTAAACTACTGATCCACCTGTCACAAATGTTATCTCCTAAACTACTATCATTACTGTATTTTGTATCAATTGTAGAACTGTAAATGTAAATACAATGTACATACTTATTAATACCTTACATAGGCCAAGATGTAACTGCATAATACTGCTTTTCCAAAGGTAGTTGTTAGTTTTAGAATATGTTTATTATTGTAATTGTAGTTTGCAGTGGTGTAGAATTGCACAGCATTTCCCTTATTATAAAGTTACAGTGTCTTATTAGCTTGTACACGTGTACTAAGGCGATTGTACAGCAGATAACATTTTTATGCAGGACAAGACTCCATTGCATGCGTCAAAATATTCCACTGTCAGGCTTTCCTCTTTAAGGCCTCAAAGATGAAGGAATAATAGTGCCTTCTTCCTCACCTGACCTAAACGTCATTGAGATCTTGTGGGCCCCTCATACTGGGTTGACGTAACCCCTTCACTTTCCGACGGCTTCTATAATGATGATGAAGCTGGGGTTTCACAGCATCCACCTATATTTACCAGTCGATCTACGTTCCTACCCTCACCAATGGTCATGAGCTTTGGGTAGTGACCGAAGGGACAAAATTGCAGGTACAAGCCAGGAGGAGGAGCCAGATGAGGTGGCTCTGGCATCTGGTCAGGATGCGTCCTGCACGCTAGGGCCCGTCTGACGGACAGGAGGCCTTGAGGAAGAACCAGGACACATTGGAAAGACCATGTCTCTCAATTGGCCTGGGAATGCCTCGGGATCCCCAGGAAGGAGCTGGACGAAATAGCTGGGGAGAGTGAAGTCTGGGTTTGTCTGCTGAGACTGCTGCCCAACCCTGGATAAGGGGAAGAAGATGGATGGATGGATGGATGCACACTAATAGCTTCCCAGTAATTGTGCACACAAAGGCATTGCTACATTTAGTGTGCGTATGGGTGGACCCCAGATTCAGAGGCAGAGGACACTTGACGAGCAAGGACTTTTATGAAGCGCCCACATAAAAACAACACAGAAAATACAAAGTACAAACATACTGTAGGCAGAACAGAGCTAGGCTAAACTAAGGTCGACAGTGCAATTCAGGATAACAAAAGGCGTCGTAACGGGGAAAAAAAACAAGCAATACAACAAAAAAGAACAGCTGAACTACGAAAGGTTGCTGAGGCGGACAATAAGGCACAACAGGAAGATGCAGCGATAGCTAAATAATACAAAACATGTCATACCAAGTCTGAAGGAAGGAATAGTAAAAAGGTTAAAACTTTGGCTGTAGGGGACATGTATTTTGTAAGAGTACAAAACAGAAAGAGAGGGAGGCAGCAGCTACAAAACCAAAGATAGGAAGAGGAAACGTGGTGCATGGCAGACATTCTCCTAAGAAAGCCAAAATCCCACTTTTACTTTCTTAAATATTTAGGTTTGTTAACATTTTCGATTCACAGAGGGCGTTGTAGTTGTTCAGAAATAAATGGAATCATGAAAAATACAACTTGCCTAGTAAATGTGTGCGTGGTATACAGTGTTCGAGAATAAATAACAGCAGTAGACACAAATTAAAATAATGAAGATGATGATAATAGTGTAACAGATTTTTGACATCTCGCTCACACGTCACACATACAAATCATAACATAACATACAAATGGTCTTCTTCCTCGTCTGAATTTGTTCCGCTTGCTGGATTTTAGTAGCATCTCTAGCACATGGTATTTCACTCATCTTATTGGAGTATGTGTGTGATGATACCTTCACTATTGTGTAAATCACCTGGTTTCCTAAGGTGGGAGGGGCAACAATGACTTACATGCCAGTGTCATCCTTATCAGGACCAGCCATGGCTAAATGAGTTCTAACCACATCAACATTATGCCTTATCTTATTGTCAGATTGATAAGCAAGCTGTGTCTGGTACACTCAGATAGTATTCGACTAAGGGTTTTCATAGTTGAATGTGATTCATTAGATTTTGTCCGTAGGTGACTAATATTGAATTTTTTTTCAAGAGCAGAGCTAATGGCAATCCCGAATAACAGATCTCATGTACGACTTTTTCTACCTCAAAGAAACAGGCTAAAACACTCAGATAAACAAATAAACACCATAGGTGTGCAACCACAGTACATTTATTTATTTAGTGACACCCCCATGTAATCAGAATGGTACAATCTTGATTACTTGACATTTTTATATGATTCAACGGTGAGATTGATAGTCGAATCAGACTCTTCCAAATCGAATTGTCGTATAGTCAACTATTCGAAGAGGATCATAAGTTCGTACAGTGTGTGGGTTTTGTTCTTGTCTGGCTACCGCCGTGACTCATCGATATGTTTTTTGTCCACCAGAGACCATCCTTGCATTGCTTGGAGTGGCCTCAGCAGGACAATCCCAATCTTCTTGTTTTTCCCTGAAGCCATTGTTTCAAAGAATGGGAGTATCAGTGCTGGTGGAGGTATTTTGGAATTTCTTGGAGTACTGTAAAGGGAAAAAAGGATATCATTAGTTGTATTTATTGGTGCAAATATTGTATAATAAAAAAATATCTGTTGTGTTTGCCAGAGCGATACAACATGGCCTTCAAGATTGTGCGCACAGAGAGTCGCCTGGTGCGAGGGATACTGACCAATCATGGTTTCCATGAGGTAATGTTCTCCACATGATGAGGCAAATGTTAAAGATTAGTTTCAAAATGACCATTTTATGCTATTTGTGTGCCCCTCCTTTGTGTAGGATAAAACAGCACCCCCCCCCATAATAACTATGTCAAAGCCTGGGAACGCATGCATGGAAAGAACCAAAATGACCTCAAGAGCATTAATCCACTTTCACAAGGCCATACAATCTCCCATTATTGCTTTTTCCAAGCAGTTACAATTAATTCTCTTTTTATTTCATTTCAATGCTTCTTGACTCCCAGTAACCGATCATCAAAGGCAGACGAGTGTCTTACCACAGTGAACGGCCAGAGCCAGACTTTAATAAGACTTTATTGCAAACATCTGTCTCTTTTAGACACGGAGTACTCATGCGAATACAGCCTCCATCTTAATGAATTGCTGGATTAAAGCAAAATAGATTAAGATGATGAGTATGTGCGTTAGCAATCATTTTGTCATAATTTCAGTGGAGCAGGGTGTATTTCTCCAGGATAGTGGTGAGAATGCCTCTTATGTTTTATCCAGCCACACTTACAGTATACATGATGGATATCAGATTAGTGATTGGAAGACACAATGCGCACAAATTATTCACTACGATTATCTATCACGACATTTGGTTTTGCTGCTTTGACAGGGTCAACTGTTACGTGTGCACAAAATCACTAAACAACTCAATCTAAAGTACTGTGTGCCTTTTTCCCTCAGGTTCAGCCAAATAGCAACGACTTTAACTTAATGTGGACAGGATCTCACCTCAAGCCTTACCTGCTCCGAAGCCTTCAAGATTTCCAGAAGGTCAACCACTTTCCCAGGTGGGTGAGGACTCAACCGTTTGAATTTTATTTTTGATATGATGTTTTTCGTACTTATTTAAATCAGATCAGCTGTATTACATTGCACATGCAGTGGAACGTCCAAAGACAAATGCCCTAAAAGTCATACAGTTTGGAGTTCAACCACAATTTTCTTGTAAAATATGCTTGAAAGGTCAAACAAATCATAATGTGTGATGTCAATCCTTAAATCTTTTGAGAATCGAGCGTCATTCGAAAATGTTAACTCCATACGTTTTTTTTGTCATTCTACTCCAGAAGTGTACTGCAACATAGGAAAGCACCTGGCTGCTCAGTACAATATGAGCACATTTATTTTTATATAATTTAGATACACTAATTCATTTTACCATGTAAATACAGTACACTTGCTGTACACTACACATGTATTAATTGCAGCAGTACCTTTAAAACACCACTAGGTGACAGTATTGCTTTGCACGCACCTTCTTTAGCCTTCTCTCTCCATTGTCCATGAGGCCTTTCAAAGGCTGAGTAGTTTTACTTTTAGTTTCCTTATACCGTGGTTAGCTTATTTTTGCACATGAATAACCATTAGAAATGTTCAAATTTTACTTAAAGCATTACCGATATGAGAAGTAAAGGTTATCTGACAGTTTGATCGTGGAACGAATGAAAATTGTTTTGGAATTAGAGCAACTTAGAAGTCAACCAGTTTCACAGACTTGAGAGCTTCCACAGTAATTTGGCTAAAATTTGCATACTTGACTTTTTATATGCATGCAATAGCTGTTATTTCTCTCAAGCTAACAAGTTTCATCATTTTACACCCCCCTTTTTTCAGTTTCATTATTATGCCGTGTCTGTGTGTAACAGCTTTTCTGTTTCTTTCCTGATGCTGCTGCTAGATAGTAGCGTTCCCTAAATGAAACATAGTGTAATGAAGGAATAACCATACAGTTTGTTTTTGTGTTCTGCTGATTTCCAGATCTTACGAGTTGACCCGCAAAGATCGCCTTTATAAGAACATTCAGCGAATGCAGGAGGCCCATGGCTTCAAAAACTTCCATATTGTTCCACAGACCTTTGTGCTTCCTTCAGAATACCAGGAATTCTGCTGTAAGTACCTACTTGCAATGTCTTGACTAAAGCTTATGACTATCCACTCTTCAATATAAACACTGTCGGGATGGCCACAATGATCAATTCCTTCACTTGATTGATTGTTCAGAATTCTGTTGATTTTGTGGAACTGATTGTTGATTCGGGTCAACCGAGGCAAAATGAAAACTCAACATGTTTGAAGAAGAACAACATGACAACTATTGTGCCATTATGTAAACATTTACTGTTAGTTGTTAAAACAATTCTAAAATCGTAGTCTAAATGCACAACAATAGGTGCACTTGCATAATCTAAGGAGAGGCGCAAAATGCTACTTTTTTCAAAGATTTAAACGGTTGCAAGGTTTTCCACAGGACTGCAATCTATTTGTGGCTTTGGTGAGTTGGGGAGGGGGGATTGCTGGAATGACACAATTGTCTAATTTGCATAATTAACACATTTTACACATATTTACTTGTAATTGTAATGGACACTGTAGGAGAGGGATAATGTTGTGGGAGACAAAAAAATAAAGTAAAAAACATGAAAAGCACAACAAATAATGTTTAGAACTATAAATGAGCTTTCTTCGGTCGCTTCTTTTTGTTGTTTTTTAAAAAGTCACAAGCAAGACGGCACCGCCTGTGACTGCTTTGAGATGGGGGAGGGGCCCACAGCAGCACCCGCTGCTCGTGGAGAAGAGCGATACATGCTTTCGTGTCAGAATCTCTGTTGGAAAACCTTTTTGTCTTTGTTGTGTTTAGAGTGTTTTTCGTCAAGTATTAGGATATCACACTTTGTTCCATGGTCCTTGAATGCACTCTACTTATGTGCTGTGAGACGCAAAAGTGAAACCGATACATAACTTTGTCAGATACTGCCATAGCTTAATAAATTCACCAAAAAGAAGACAAACTGCTGATGATTATTGTAGCTGTAGTTTGTAGTAAAGCTCCTTGCATCACACTGAGAGTTGCATCAAATATTTTGGGTACGTTATTTAGCAGGATGAAAGGGGCAAGAACATCACATCACTGCAAACGCACAATTATAAAAATTTACAGTTGAAAAGTGAATATTGCTCCACATAATATGCTTCTAATTACTGCTCTATTTTCTGTCCGCCCTGTCAGCTTGTTATACTAAGGACAAGGGCCCATGGATTATTAAACCAGTAGCATCATCAAGAGGACGAGGCATCTACTTAGTAAGCAATGTGAGTAATTGCTCCATTTGGATTGTTACTCCTGTGATGATGTTTACTTGAACTGAGTCCTCCAAAAAAGAGAGAATTTTGAAATCCAAATTTAGCAAGCATCATGACACAGCCAGTCCAGGGTGTACCCCGCCTCCCGCCCAAAGTCAGCTGAGATAGGCTCCAGCATACCCAATGAGGATTAAGCGACCACAATGAGGATTAAGCGGCATAGGAAATGGATCATGACACAGAAACAAAAGTTTTTTTTTTTTTTTCCGTTTGTGAGCTTTTCATTTAAATAAAGATCAAGTAGAAGTTTAACAATTCGGAAGGCAAAAGGATTTTTTGCAAGTGTAATCTTTTTTTACATGTGCTATTTTACGTGACACAAGTCAAAAAGCTGTTTTATCTATCCATCTATAATTGCTTGCACTCTTCCACCTTGCACTTGAAGATGCCCCACAGGTTCTCATTTGGGTACAGGTGTGGAGACATACTGTACTTGACCAGCTCAGCTTTGTGAGCAAGGCACTTGTCATCTTGGAGGTGCTGGAAACAAGGGAAGGGAATCATGCTTGGCATAATATGAGTTTGATTTTGTGTTTCCCTCAGTGCTGGCAGAACTCATGTCGTCCATGACGCGACCGCCACTAAGCTTGACTATAGGCAAGACACAATTGTCTTGCTACTCACTTGTGTTGTCAGCTATTTAGACAATAATTGCTGTGGGTTGAGTCATTTTCGGTGGATAGTAAATCTATACTGTTCTACAAGCTGTACATTGGTTACTATAAAGTATATTGACGCTTCATTTCTATAGTATTCTTCCTTGAGAAGCTATCCTGTTATAAAATGGTTGTTAAAATGTGAGATGTAGACTCACTTCTGTGAGATACTGTATGGGAGTTCATTTTCAGCCCAATGAAATATTGTGTGAGGTGCACAGTCGGTTGAGCAGATGTTATGTGTATGGGGGTGCTATGAACTAGTGAAAACATTAATGTGGAGTGAATCACACACTTTCAAGGCCATTAGCTGTTTGGAGAAGCTGTACCAGCCCCCTGCTCTCGAACAACATTTGCGCAGTTTGTCTTGTTCTGAGGCATTTTAATGAAAAGAGTGTAAGACGGATGTTTGCAGAAAAAGGAAGAAACACAGTATTTATGATTTTTTGGGGGGTTTGTGTTTTCTCTGAACTGCAGCCAGCTTTGAGGTTAAACATGCTTCAGCTCAGTCTTTTAACTCATCCTAACTCGGTCACCTGCAACATATTTCAACCTCATGAAAGATGTGTGTCATCAACCTTGCTTGCACCTTCTCTCTGTGTTTCTGGCTTTGTCTCAGTACTTTGGATGAGTAGTGCTATGCAATTTGCTTTGTTGTTTTAGTGACCTTTTTCACAGCAGTGATACAGTAAAACAGTAAATAGTTGGACATCTGCGGTCCGTTAAGTAACATTCTAGTCATACAGTATGATATTAGCGTGAGCAAACTTGGGCACAGTACTGTACAAAGCCACAAACATACAATACTCACAATAATATCGACCTAGGTCTGTTTTTAGCATTACCAACATGATTTATAAGCACCCAAACCTTGCAAATAATTTTATACATGCAAAGTCCACATACAGTATAGTATAGACTGTACTATTATTAGTCTGACTGTGATTTAATGAGACTGAAAAAAGTTGAGTATTGAAAAGTTCCTCAGACTTTCCGAGTCAGAATTCCAACTTCAAGGGGTGGTCTAGTTGTCATTTCCAAGTTGGAATTTCCAAGTTGCGAGTCCAAGTGGAACATGGCATTTCAAGTAAGGTGACTTGGGGACACCCCAGTCATGGGTGAAGTGCTAGCCAGCGGAGGTTACCTGCAAACTGTACCTTTAAGTCTATTTAGAAATAGAAAAATACTGTATGTGTGATCATATTTTATCATCCTCTACAGCCAAATCAGATTTCACTGGATGAGAACATCTTGGTGTCCCGCTATATTAATAACCCTCTACTGATAGATGGTGAGTTGCTTCCCCTTGCACATTTTTGGAAGATTTTTAGAGAATCTTTACTGTTTGCCTCAATTTTGCATTTTGTTTACAGAATTCAAGTTTGACATGCGTTTGTATGTGTTGGTTACATCATATGATCCACTCCTCATCTATGTATATGAGGAAGGCCTTGCCAGGTGAGTGGACATTTGCATTAATCCTTGGTGTGTTTCTGTGGTTACTGAAATGATAGGTAGTATACAGTATGTGGTCTGTGATTGATTGGCGATCCGTCCAAGGTGTAATCCGCCTTTTGCCTGAAGTCTGCTGGTATAGGCTCTAGCTTCCTGTTGCTCTGAACAGAATGAGGCATGGATGGATGGAAACAGACAGGCAACCCTACACATTACACATTGTAATGGTAATGGTAATGGTATGGTTTTATTTGAACGTGCATACAAGTTACAGTGGAATACATCACATAAT
The DNA here is from genome assembly GCF_027744805.1 of Dunckerocampus dactyliophorus. NCBI lineage: Eukaryota > Metazoa > Chordata > Actinopteri > Syngnathiformes > Syngnathidae > Dunckerocampus > Dunckerocampus dactyliophorus. Next base: position 14,213,979 of record NC_072831.1, read on the forward strand.
AGAAGTCACAGCTCCACATGTCCAAAAAGAGTAGGCAGAAGCAAAGCTTATTATTATTTAATCCTACCCCCCATCTGTTTTACATACAGTATGTTGCTGTACATTTATTCACTTTCTGTATTTATGTGATTTTTTAATACATATAAAAGTGATAAGATACTGTAACAATATGGTAATTAATTCTCAAGGTTTTTCCACAATCATAATAAATAGTAATCGTATCTAATAATCACTATAATAATAAATACATAAGCATAAATACAAATAAACATAACATAAAAAGTTCAAGACTCTTCTTCTTCCAACTGCTTGTACTGTTTCTCATCTTTGTGCACTGTTTGAGTTTTGTACTCAGTCCGTTCCATAATTTAATTCCACGTACTGAAATGCTGTGGGTTTTTAGCGTTGTTCTCGCTTATTAGTGTTGAAAGTTTCGTTTTTCCCCGAGATCATATTTCTTCTCTCTTGTAGAAAAATATTGTATGACATTTTTGGGTAACAGGTTATTGTTCGTTTTATGCATTATTTTTGCTGTTTGAAAATGTACTAAATTAGCTAATTTTAATATTTGTGATTTTAGAAATACAGGATTTGTATGTTCTCTATACATGGCATTATGAATTATCCTAACTGATTTTTTTTGCAGTAGATTTAGTGAGTAATTGCTTTTGTAGTTATTACCCCATATCTCCACACAATAAGTTAGATACGGTAATACCAGACAGCAGTACAGTGTGTAGAGTGATTTTCTGGTCAAGGACAAATTTTTCTTTATTCAATATTGAAGTATTTCTCGCCCCCTTAGGTTGTATATTTCTAATGGGAGATTTCCAGCTCATTTTTTCATCTGTTACGATCCCCCAAAATGTATTTACGTTCACCCTTTCAATGTCCACACCGTCAATTTGTATTTACACGTGCTTGTCTTTTCTGCTAAGACCAAATAGCATTATTTTAGTTTTACTTATGTTCAAGGATAATCTATTTTTATCACCATTGTATTAGCCTGTGTGCTTTCCCCAGAACAAAAAGCAGTAGTATCATCCGCAAATCTCTACAATTTTTCTCTTGTTGTTGAAAGATTTGTTATTTTAGGAAAATAAAAGACTTGAAACATATTTTTACATATTTTAAAACTGAAGTAATAAGTAAGTCCTCTATCCAGGTGTTTATGTGTAATGATTCCCATGATCACCATTAAATCAATCATGACGTGTGAGGCACCATGACTGCTATTCCTTTATTGACCAGTAGAGAGCAATCTAAACGTGCGAGTAAATTTGGACGTTTGGGATTCTGAAACAAAGTTCTATTTGGTTTCAATGTTATGTATTAATATATAACCATGTAATGGATGTGTGTAATTGTATCATATTCATTAAATGCGGGTATTAAGGTTAGAGTAATTTATCTAATCAGAGGCAATCACCAGGTATACAGTAGGAAAATGTACTCTATAGGTAAAAATAATACACACGTAAAGTACTAACTTGGTGTCCTTCTTTGTTTTGTACGTGCAGCAAGATTCAAAACAGTGAATGATAAATTGGGCTTAAATTCCAGGTCCCACTTTTATCTCTTGACATTCCTTTGGGTTGTGTTGGAATTCAGGTACACAGTGTGTGCCAAGGAATTCTCATTGTTGCACATTTGGCATCCGCTCCTCTGAAACACTTCCAGAAACTAATCTGTACACAAAGTGTCAAGTGTCCATCAATCATTCTGCTAGAAATGTGCAATTTTTTTTTCTTTGTGATGACTGTTTTGGGACAAACAGCTTTTGTTTGTACTCAGGTTTGCCACCGTCAAGTATGACAGGACCGCAAAGAATATTAAGAACACCTTCATGCATCTCACCAACTACAGCGTGAACAAAAAGAGCAGCGATTATGTCAGGTAACCTTTATCTGAACTACACCATGGACAAGTATTTAGACTCACCTCTTAATCAACTGTTGAACTGATCAAGGGTTGTTTGCTGGACACCTTATGTTGTCCCTGACAGTTAATTCTTCATTTTGGACAATGCTATGCTTTCACCTTTGTGGGAAAGTTTGGGGAATGGTCCAGCATGACTGCAATAGTAGTGCACAAAGCGAGATCCATAAAGGCTTGATTGAATGAGCTTGGTGTGGAAGAACTTGGGACCCCTGACCCCAAGTCCATCAAATACATTTGAAGAACTAGATCAGACATGACAAGGAAGTAGGCCAGACCTATTCAACTGGTGGCCCGTGTGCCAAATCCGGCCATGAAATGACATCACACCGGCTCACACTTTCAGTCCAAACCTTTGGAGAGACTAAAGGCATTCCTAAAAACAGTAGCTGATTTGTAAAAACAGCAGAACAATCCTGTCGAATATAGGACCTTTGACTGCCATTTTTACAGCAAATTCTTTAAAAACAGCAGTGCTCTGGTCTAAAACGACCCTTTTTGCAGTAGATTTCGAAAAGTAGGAGTGGTTTTGTCAGGGTCTTTGACTGCTGTTTTTGCAGTACAACAGCAGAACATTCATGCCCTGAAGAAGATCTTGAAATAGCAGTTTTGCATTAGATTTTTTGTGGTCATTACTTTTGACCACAGTGTATAAAACACTGTTAATGGAAAACTTCATTCAGTCATTTGAAGTGCATCACTTCCCTTTCAGTTGTGATGACCCTGAGGTTGAAGACTATGGGAACAAGTGGAGTATGAGTGCAGTGTTGCGCTATTTGAGGCATGAGGGGAAGGACACCACATGTGAGTCTGACCTTTAAATGTCTCACCATTATTGATAAAAATAACAATTCATGTAAAAAAACTGTGTATGTATCTAATATGCACATCTATTTTCCTCTAGTGTTGATGAGGCAGGTGGAGGACCTCATTATCAAAGCTGTGTTGAGTGCCGAGATGCACATCACCAGTGCCTGCAAGGCGTTCGTCCCACATCTGACCAACTGCTTTGGTACTCAGTTAATTCATTCATTCATTTTCTACTGCCTATACTGTTTAGGGTCATGCGTGAGCTGGAGCCTAGCCTACTTTGGGCGAGAGGCGAGGTGCACCCTAGACAGTCAATCACAAGGCACATATACACAAACAACCACTCACACTCACATTCACATCGACGGACAGTTTAGAGCAGGCATGTCCAAAGTGCGGCCCGGGGGCCATTTGCGGCCCGCAGATGTGATTTTATTGGCCCGCAGCACAGTTTAAAAACGTAATTTAACAAGGAAACTTAAAAAAAACAAAACAACAGCAGCAAAAATGGGAAAATCAATCAAAAGTCAAAATATTAAGAGAAAAGCTGTAATCTAGCCTGGTTGTGGACTGTAGTGCCAGCATGATTTCTGAACACGGTCAAAAAGTCAACTGCATGGTAATATCATCTTCATGCTGCTATACATTGAGCGTGCGAAGGATGACCCTCGTTTTTCCTTATTTTTCAGGAACATTTCCCTTATTTTATAATGTAAATGTTGAAAGGTATGTCAAATCGCACTGAGTGACTGTGTGGATGTGAGTGTGTATCGGCTCTGAATAGAATAAGTGGAAGAAAATTGGAAACTAATTAAAATAGAAATGAATTGAAGTGGCTGGTTAATGCATTACATATTATGGCACATCATAAAAATCCTGCAAATACCATGCAAGTATGCCCCTAGAGGCTGTAAACAGCTTAAAGATGACATGAAAGCAATATGATTGGACACCTAATAACTAGTATGATGTGTCGGTGATGTCATTATTTTCTCTCCATTATTTTATTTTACTTTAAAAAACTCCATTATTTAAGTGTTTGGTCTAAGATCAGGTCACAAGCTTTTTCCTTTGACTCATTTAGAAATTGAGAAGTGAGAAATTGTGATTCTCTTATGTAGCCTTAAAACAAGAGCATTCACACGACACAATAATAGCTCTGCATCTACAGTAGGTGCATATTTTAGAAATGTGAGTGCTGCACAGACATGTATGAACACAGTGCTGCAGCAACATCATTGTGTGCCAAAAACAATTAGGCTGTACATGTTTTGCTGTAGCTGTAAACTGGAGCTATCTTTTGAAAGTATTTCAAGTGATGGTGCATTTCAAATTATTTTCAAATTCTTCTTAGTCCCATTTATTTATTTTGTTCATTAACTGAAAAACAATTGTGCTCATTACCTTTTATCTGTATATAAAGTATGTGCACTCTATCCTTCTCCAGGTTAAGTTCTGATACTTTGTTGTAAAAGTCTCATTACCTTCTGCTATATAATCCTCCATCTTAGCCATCAAATTCAATCATTCATTGAGCAGAGCAAAAAAAATATCTTTCATTTGACTTGCTGCTCTCAGCTGGTGCTGCTGCTGTCCAAAAAAAAAGTTGTCTTTTCCTCTCTATGGAAGGACAGCAGTGACAAGCATCTTTCGGCTCACACATGCCCCCACCTCTTCAGGATAAGCCGAATACTGCAGCGCCTCCGCGTATGATATTTCTCTATATTTTATTGCCCGATTTGCAAGAATAATACTGTCACACTTACTGTACTTTCTGGAATATAGAGCACGCCTGTATATAAGCTGCACCTACTAAATTTAAAGAGAAAAAAAGATTTGTACAAGCTACGTCGTGACATGGGCTTTTTAGTACACAGAAAGATGTTACGTTGAAAGATTTCTAAAACTTTAATTAAATAAATGTTTTTTTCCAAACAGTGCCGAACACTGCGTGTAAACGGCTGGTTAAACAATAGCCTACCAGAAATGTCATTCATCTCTGTCCTTGTCCTCCTCCTGGGAACTAAAAACTAAAACCACTAAAGTTGTCAACCCCCGAGCCTGTGCTGTCTTCCTGAGCACGCAGCATTCCAGCCCCTCGAAATCCGCTGGCGACAGTGGACCTCCCACCACTGCAACACGCTGCCAAGATCCACCGTCAGACCCGAGCAAAAGCCGCTAGATTGATATCCTTCAACCTGAAAACCGCATCACATGCACTGCATCACTGTATAAGCCGCAGGGTTCAAAGCTTATACATCGGACATTATGGTACATTGAAGACATTACAGAAGCTGTAGAAAGTCATGGTGGACAAACAGGAATTAGCAGGCGGCAAGATCCAACTCAGTACCCTCAGAGTGCATTCAGAGGGTAGGTAGGGCATGCGTGCTAAGCCGAGATGAGACCCTCGGGGCAGCCTCATCTTTGCCCTGTATTTGATCGGGAAGTGTGCAAAATCAGTGATTTTTACGTAACGAAAATGTTAAAAACGATTGGAATCATACACAAAATACATACTGTATATTACACTTGTATAATACAGTTGAATGGCCAAATATTAAAATTAATTTTGTTAACATTATTTGTTTAAAAAAAATGTATCATCGCACCTGCCTCCTTTGACTGCACGTCTCTGGTGGTTTCAGAGAACAGATTGTACAAAAAAATGTCTATATTCTTTACAGTTACGAGTTAAACTGAATGAGTTAAAACTCACTCACTGGTCATGCACAGACACATGCCCGTAGTGTGTGCCCACATATACTCTCAGAGAGTCTCAGAGAAGTTGTCAACATTTCAGTCATGGCCGAGCAGGAAGAGGGCAAGATATAGTACGTTTGAATGCTGGCGCCCCCATAGCAGTACCTAACCGTGACAGACAGCACCATTAATTCCTAAGTTACTCACACTGTACACAGAACTCATGAAGGACATAAAGTAAAATACAGTAATAAAAAAAAAATACAAAAATGAAAAGGAACTTATTTTTCCTCTACCATATGTCCTCGTAACAGCGCACAGAATACATGACTCCTTAGCCAAATTGTTATCATTAGCTGACAACAAACATATCTAGTGAGCGTGCGCATGTTACGTTGGCAGGAAGAGGCAGGATATAATGCGTATAGTCCGTTTGAATGTTGGTGCCCTGTAGGCAGCTGGAGGACCCTGCTGCATACAGCCCCTTTATGTTTTTGATTAATTTATGAGAGTGTGTTTGTAACCACAAAACAATGCAACACGGAACGTCTATAAACTGAGAACCACCTGAACGTTGGATTCAAGTTAATGTGTATTTAAAGAAATTCGTGGGAAACAAATATTGGAATACGCGCAGACATGATGAAACCCATGTGATGATGATCGAGCTGGTCTTGAGGTTCAGGTGGTCTCTGAACTGAAGCAAAATTGATGCTGGTGCCCAAACCTGCACTAGATCTTTGCAGTTTAATGACCAACTGCAAACAATGTACGGATTTAGACTGACAGACGGGCACAAGTGTGTCCCAATACTTTACCACAGAAAGTGGTTGTATCTTGTGTTGTGTTGAAATTCTGGAGAGAATGTTTAAATAATCCTAATGAGGATAAGCGGCATAGAAAATGGATGGATGGATGTTTAAATAATAAAACCCTCTCACATTCTCTTTATATTCCCACCTGGCATAGCATTCATCAATGGGCTGACATCTGCAGTGTGTTTTTAAGTAGGTGACGCATCAGAGTGTATGGCAGCAAATGCATACATACAAATGTCTGCAGGCACTTATAAAAGCACCTACTGTTCATTTTAACACAGTCTCTGGCTTGTCTGGACTGGAGCCATGTAAAACCATAAGGAACATGAGAATATTCATTTAAATTGCGACGTTTTAATGACTACTAATGGCTTGAATACAGGGATTTCTTCCCCTTACTCTCTCTATCTAAAAGGGAATTTAGTGAGAAAATCTTTTTATAGCTCTACAGTGTTTCATGTGGGCCGAAACAGAAACAACAGGTTTTTTGTTTGACATCGCTAGGAATTGTAAGCGTGTGGGTGTGTGTGTGTGTGTGTGTCAGTGGTGAGTGGAAAATGCCACCCATGACGCTCCTCACCGCTGCTATGTGATTAATGGACAGGCTTTTTGCTGAGGGATGCTGATTACGAGATGTTTTGACTAAGATCTGATTAGCCAAGCCAAAGGCCTATTTTGTTACACACAAAACATTCCACTCACTGGTCCTGTGTTCCACTGAGCGTCCCTCATTAAGTGCTGAGTGTGGTCAGATTGCCTGTCTCCTGCTTTTACGTTGGTCAGACACTCCCACATCTTCACTGCATGTTCATACTGCTGTGATGAAACTGCTGCTGTGCAACTCTTTACCGATACAGATTGAACCCAGCTATCATAATAAAGCTGAGGGGTGTTAATTTGGACTTTTCTAATGATTTCAAGAGAAAGAGCTCAATCATTTACGGTAGAGTGATGCAATGAAGAAGATGCTGTGTTATTGTTGTTCTTATTGTGGCTGCACATCCAAGGGTGGGGAGTTTTTTTTTGTTTGTGGGTGTTTTGTCTCTTGTGGTAAAGTTTCCAGCAGGGCCTATCCAATAACAATAAAAAAAGCTCTTCATCATCCGTATTTCTCTGTGACATTTCCCTCCCTCTTTAATGGGCCTGTTGTGGATATTCACCGCCTCTGCTCTTCTTGTCTGCGGCGCTTGTCGCAGGCCCGTTTGACAGAGCCGCAGAATCAACGTATCTGGCAGTGAGTGGCTCGGTGGGTTCGCGGGGCAGGCAGGCACAGCGTCTGCCCCTAATTGGGGGAAAAATGCGTGGCACATGGAGTCAGCTTGTCGGGGGCTGTGATGCGGTGTAACACCTCCTCATTTTCCCCTTGTTGTTGTGGTGCCACCAATGAGGCTCACCAGACTCTCAACCCAGTTAACCAATACTCTGCTCCCCAAGACCAATACGTACACCCACTCTTTTTAATCTTTGTGTGTGTTTTGACTAAAAAAAATGGGATAAGCCTGTAAAATGGAAAAGAAAATCCATCTACAGATGTTACAAAAGGCAACTTGTTGTGCAGATTTTGGCAAAATTAGTTCTGTTCCATCATGAATATAAAATGTTCAGTTCCAGCAATTCCACCATTGGTGCTCTCCCATATTTTAATTAGCCACACAGTATAATACAATACATGACGACGGAAAATGTTTGATTTCGGATAATGAGGCTGTTGAACTTGGGATACCACAGTTCTAATGGTTAACACTACGGAGACTTACAGAACCCAGAAGGTGTTCTTCTTCTTTGTTTTTTAATTGAGCACTCATTCAAATACTTGGAAATCAAAATGTTAAGGCCAGAAAATTATTCCCATACATTTGTTACCTTCAGTGATTTTTGTTTTCAGAATATGAGCCGAATGGTATTATCGGCTCATATTGGTATTGTTTTTTCTGCCAATACTGATATTATTGTTCTAAATAGTAGCACTGACTACTAACGAGAAACAGGTACCGTTGCACACGCTTTCCAGCGACCGCAAAACAGCTGCACATTGTGCCAAACAGGAAAAAGAATATGAAAATAAAAGCACAAAAAATAAAACCATGTGAAATCCAAAAGTCCAACCTATCATGCAGAAAATGACATAAAACGTTGGTTATTGCGATGGGATACTAAGGCGTCTTCCTTCAGTACTTCTAATCAAGTATTATACCTCAGGAAGACTCACTCTGAGTCACATGAGGTGTTTTGGCACTTTATCTGTAGCTTGTATTGCCTATTGCTGTATTTGTCTTATTTTGCACAAATAGTATTCAATTGTGAAATGCATCTAGTAGAAGAAGCATAATGTGTTCATTACACAACATTAGTTTGTAGGAAGAGCTGCTACCTATATTGGTATCGGTTGATATGAGTCTCAATAATGAAGTGCTGGCCAATATTGGATATCTGTAAGAAAGCATCTCTATTGTGTATTGGTGATATGTCAGTATAATATAGCAAGGAGCCTCTTAGCTCTAAGCTGTGTCATGGTGCTGGTTGACTTCCAAGTTTTTTCAAAGAATTTCAAACTTTTTTTCCCTAGAGGCTAATATAAAGTGAATGAATTTGTTCCAGACTCAAGCGGTCACCATTATAAAATCTTTATTAACTGTAACTATTAAAGTAACATTCTCAGCTGTCATAAAAGTCTAAAAATAAGTTAACCGCTCTATAGTAAAATCACAAACACAAAATAGAGAGGGAACAGGAAGGCGTTTGCACTGTGACACTGTCACCTAGTGACATTTTATAGGTATCGCTTACAATATTAAGTGTATGTCTGTCAAAAATAAACTTCAGCAAAAGATGCTGATGAAGAAAAAGATGAAGTCTTACTGGGTTTTCATCCTCCAAATATAGTTTGACTCTGGAGGCACATTTTTCCAGAAATGTTGGTTGAACTCCAAAATGTATGACTTTTGGGCGTTCAACTTTTCTTTGCTGTTTGCCTGGGAGAAATAACAGGTTTAACTTACTGAATATCCTTCCTGTCTTTTGTGCACTTAGAATAAAGTGAATCTTTAGTGCTGGAGTGGTACTGCTTTTTCACCCTTGACACTTTGACAGCTTGTGAACAAACATGTACACCTTTGGCCCTTGAAAAAGTAGAAACTGTATCATTGAAGTGCAAGATTTTGCTGTATATGGTACATTCGTTTAGATTGTACTTTGAAGGACGGAAATGTACTGTACCTCTATTTCGAGGATCTTTACCCAAATTGGGTCCTGGGTCACTTTTATTGGGTTGCCAATTGTAGTAAATTTTTAAAGGTATTTTATTGATCATCAAGCAGGCAAACATTTTCTTGGCTAGCATTTTCTTTTTGATTAATTTCTGTAGTCTATACAGTTGCACTCAGAATTATTCAACCCCCATTGTAAATTTTATTTTTTCTAAATTTATGAACTTGCAGCAGTTTGCAATAAACCAGCTAAAATAGAGCAATTTAAATAGCTCAACACTATTGAAATTGGACCAATGGATCGATTGAAAGTAAAGATGCTCAATTTTGTTTTTCTTATCGCTATCCAATATTGTCCAGCACTTCATTACAGATACTGGTATCGACAGCAGCTCGTCCCTCAAACTAATGTGTAATGAACACATTATGCTTCTTCTACTGGATGCACTTCACAAATAAACATCCCATCCATCCATCCATCCATTTTTTTTATGCCGCTTCTCCTCATTAGGTTCGCGGGGGGTATGCTGGAGCCTATTCCAACTGGCTTTGGGTGACAGGCGGGGTACACTCTGGACTGGTCGCTAGCCAATTGCAGGGCACATATAGACAAACAACCATTCACACTCACATTCATACCTATGGACAATTTAGAGTTGCAGAGAACATGCAAACTCCACACAGAAATGCCCAACGGAGAATCGAATCCAGGTGTTCCCGATCTCCTGACAGTGACCGCCCGGCCCACAAATAAACATGTTTGCGCAAAATAAGACAAATACTGCAATGAGCAATGCAAGTTGAAGAAAAAGTGCCAAAACGCTGCATGTGATTCATAGTAATTTTTGCTCAGGTGTAATATTCAATTACAAGTATTGAAGGAAGACGCCTAACTACAGGTATCCCCTCACGTAACCGGCGTTCTATGTCATGCATGTCAGCATGGACTTCTGTTTTCACGCCGTCTCCTGTTTTGTGCTCTTATTTTGTTTTTCTGTTTCCTGTTGGCCGCAATGTGCAGCTGCTTTGCGGCCACTGGAAAGCGCGGGCGTGCATCTCTTAAGTCGTCAGCGCTTCTATTTTAAAGAGCGAAAAATAACACTCTACAGACATTGCAAACTGCATATTTACAATTTGAAGGCGAAACTTGGAAATTCAGTGGGAATCTTGGTTAACGTCACTAATTCATTCCAGATGGTTCGACTCTAACCGAAATGGACGCTAACCGAAACAAGAAATATGTAAATCCAATTAATCTATGCCAGAAAGCCAAAAATGATAACACAAAACACGGGCGACGGTTACGGTTGCCATCTTGTTAGCTAGCTAATAGGATGCTTACAAGGAAGGACTTTTTGTGATAAAAAAAAAATTACATGAAGAACACAGTTGGACTTTGGCAGTGTCTTAACAACACAACAAGACGTGCACCATGCTGTATGCTAACCAGAGAATGCAGGCATACCAGAGGCAAAATTGTGGTGTACATTTTTGACATTACCGAAAAACATGCCAATCTCTGATAATATCTGTCGACCGTTATACTGTATTCTACAAAATTAAACACGGATTAGGACATGACACATAAAACAAAGAAAAACTGGAAATGGCCCGAATCCCCTTGAAATGCCACCTGCAAACCAAAATGGTCGATTGATGATTTTCATGTGCAAAACCATGATGAACAAATTTTGCCAGGATACGCATGCTCTCAAGATTTGGCGTGGTCTTGAGTTTGTTAAAGCCCTCAAAAAGGTGATTTTATCCATCATCCATCTGTTTTCTATGCCGCTTATCCTCACTAGGGTTGCGGGTATGCTGGAGCCTATCCCAGCTGACTTCGGGCGAGAGGTGGCGTACACCCTGGACTGGTCGCCAGCCAATCACAGGGCGCATATAGACAAACATTCCCACTCACATTCATACCTACGGACAATTTAGAGAATGTGGGAGGAAACCGGAGTACCCGGAGAAAACCCACGCATGCACAGGGAGAACTTGCAAACTCCACACAGAGATGCCCAACGGAGATTCGAACCCAGATCTTCCAGGTCTCCTGACTGTGTGGCCAACATGCTAGCCACTCGGCCACGTGCGGCCAAAAGGTGATTTTATTGCCGGAATAATAGTAATAGTAAAAAGTATTAAAGAATAATAATAATAAGAAACGGGAATCGGGAGTGTCCATTTGTCACCTTTACCACAAAGCTGAGATGTAGGCTGTTTTTTTCTTTACATGTACTTAATATCTTTGCACTTCTACCTGGGTTCACACCATCCTTATACATCCTCATTTGGTGTATTGATGAATGGTTACATTGATCCAAAACCTTCCAATATGGCGTTATTTTGGACTGCAAATGTCACACTAGTGTGATTCACATCATTTTTGTAGTCATTAAGCCACTCAGTGACCTCACAGATGTTCTCCATCTGGATATTGGAAAGCATTTTTGAATGTTACATGCATTATTAAAAGCAACTAATCCTGTCCACTACATCTGCCCAGACTGCTATTATTAAGTGTAAGTCATCACTTGCTGTCACCCTGTCTCGGCCTCTTGTGTGTTTAACACTGGCATTGACCTGAGATGCTTGAACAAACAGCGTGGCGGCTTTGAAACCTCCATCCCCCTCCTCCAGTCTGTTCTCAACACAGTCTGTTCTTTTGAAGTGCCATTAAAGGCTTGTGTTTTTTTTTTCTCTTATATTACAGCCTGGCTTTGGCCTAACCCTGTAAAATAGCGTGCTTTTTGTGAACTCTGCTTTTGGGTCCAGTATGACACTCCACAGAGCAGTGCACATGTTTAACGGCCCCATTCAAAGGGTGACACTGCACTGGCTATCATTGTGGGAACCCTGGGTATATATGTTGTATTTAGAGAGCACAAACCCTATATACTGTATGACAACAATCCGCAAATATTATTATATATTATTATTATTACCTTTCATTGTTAGGTTAATTGTCGACTCTAAATTCTGTGTGGAGTTTGCATGTTCTCTGCAACTCTAAATTGTCCATAGGTATGAATGTGAGTGTGAATGGTTGTTTGTCTATATGTGCCCTGCGATTGGCTGGCGACCAGTCCAGGGTGTACCCTGCCTCTCGCCCAAAGTCAGCTGGGATAGGCTCCAGCACACTCCCGCAACCCTAATGAGTGTATTTTACTGTGGAGTTCACAGTGGCTGAGCATAAATGGCCAAGATAGCTAATCAAATGATGAGAATGTTGTTCTTCTTGTTAATATGTTCTGGCATTATGTAGACGGGCATTATCATCCCAGCCCTCAAGACATTTTTGACTCAATGTACAAAACTATTGGAAGGCGCAGTTTGTTTTTGATTCCCTGCCTTACATAAGCTTTTTCATGACAGATGAAATGTGTATGCACTTAGTTGATGTAATAGAGCCAAGCCCTCAGTAGCAGCCTTTGGTGAATGTTCTCTCGTGAGTGACTGAGTATATAACACGCATGTAATCCATAGCAGAGAGACGTTGGCCATGTTGCCAAATGCCACATAATGGGGCTCTGATAAAACGCTGGAAAACCTTGTGACTTTGATACTCCTTAGTTTTTATTTGCAGCAGTCGGGTCTTGCTCTTGCTCACTTTCCAAGTCTGTGGTGAAAAGCTTTTGATTCATTTTGTCTCTGTCTTTTTGTAGAACTTTATGGATTTGATGTGCTCATTGACTCCAACCTCAAACCCTGGTTGTTGGAGGTGAACCTTTCTCCATCTTTGGCCTGGTGAGTGACACTTTCCAAACTGTGTCAGTGTTTCTTTTGTTGTTTTAGGGTCCATTAACATGCCAGCTGTGTTTTTGTGAATAAAAACGCGTCTCACAGTTTTTGAAAACGTCTCAAAAACACTCAGACACAAAATTTGTAAAACCTCACATACATTCATGAATGGCGAAACATAAGATTGTTGTATGTGTTGTGCTTAAGATAACTCTTCATAACACTTCTCCAGTCAAATGTACATTTAGTTTGATGACCAGTGGAGACACATTACTCCTATAACACAAATTTGTAACACAAATATATGAAGTATTTGGATTTGGTTAAGACCAGGAACAGTATGCATTATCACGATTATTGCTCCTCGTTTTATGACATTTCCTGGTTACGCTGCACTCCCATAAATTGTTATTATAGTGGATCCTTGCATGTTTGCAATTCAGTATTTGCGTCCCCGCAAATTCAGAGTATTTGGGGAAAAAAGGCATTTTGTATTATTAAAATTCTTCTTTTTTTCTCTGAAAAATGTTATTTTTTTTTACAGAAAACACGTATCATTCACCCTAAGTTGAGTTGGAAATCTCATATTAAATATATACAACAAAAGGTGGCGAGAAATATCTCTATATTGAATAAAGCAAAATATGTTCTTGACCAAAAATCACTCCACACTCTGTACTGTTCCTTAGTATTACCATATCTAACGTATTGTGTGGAGATATGGGGAAATAATTACAAAAGCAATCTTCACTCACTCACTGTACTGCAAAAAAGATCTGTGAGGATAATTCATAATGCCAAGTATAGAGGACATACAAACCCTTTATTTTTAAAATCACAGATATTAAAATTTGCAGATTTAGTACAATTTCAAACCGCTAGAATAATGTATAAAGTTAATAACAACTCGTTACCCAAAAACCTAATAAAGTATTTCTCTATCAGAGAGGAGAAATATGATCTTAGAGGAAAATTAAACCTAAAACATTTATATGCGAGAACAACGCTGAAAACCCACAGCATTTCCGTGTGTGGAATTAAATTATGGAACGGATTGAGTAAAGAACTCAAACAATGTACAGAGATGAGCAAATTCAAAAAACAATACAAGCAGTTGATGTTTGCCAAATACAAGGCAGAAGAGTCTTGATTGTTCTGTCAGGTTTGTTATTATTATTATTTTTTTTTTGTTTTAAAAAGCTTTGTTCTTTATTTATTTATTTATTTAGTATTGTTATTATTATTATTATTATTATTATTATTATTATTAATATATATATATATATATATATATATATATATATATATATATATATATATATATATATATAATATAATATAATTGTTATTTTTATTTATTTATTTTTTTTGGGGAGGGCTGTCTTACCGTTATCTATTATGTATTATCCTGACTATCACAGAAAACATGACATGGAATGCAGGAAGTGAACTACATGTACTGTACAAGATGTAGATTGGAAGGGGGGGTAGGATTAAATAAGCTTTGCTTCTTCCTACTCCTTTTGGACATGTGGAACTGTGAAATAATGATAATGATTCATGAGATGTATTCCATTGTAACCTTCATGTTCAAATAAACTAAACCAAACCAAACCAAACCAAACCAAAGTTAATAATTCATCGAGGCGTGATACTCAAGCATGACGTGGGGTAGGTGGAAGAATACGTAGGTGGGGTAATACATAGTCAGGTGTCGCTACACTGAGAAACATTACTTTTGTTCAATTTAGTTAACTTGTTAACTTGAACCGCCATTGTGTAGCTAGGTAGGTAGGCTCTTTTGATGGCAGTGCGTCTAAAAAAAAGGAAAGTGGAAGTGAAGCCAAATAAATCAAGGATAAAGACGGTATCCTTGAAGAAGTGAAGGATCAGCTACTATAAAATGATAGTGACAATTACACAGCGTCCCATTATTGACATTTCTTCCTCCCAATAAGCATCTCCTTACAGTGTGCAAACCATCCACGGGGATAAAAATTAAGGAGTTGTTCTTTTTTTTTATTACTTTGATTTAATTCTTGTATTTCATCTTTTTATATGTTCTCCATGTGTACAGTGTGAGCGACTGAGGTGTTAATTTAGGTGTAAGTTCTGATTTACACTAAAACTTGACTTATAACGGCATCATAGGACTGAAACTGGTATGTAAGCCGAGGATTTCCGATATAATATTAATATAATATAATATAATATAATATAAAATAATATATAATATAATATAATATAATATAATATAATATAATATATATAATATAATATTTTCAAGATTCAAGAGTTTTATTGTCATATGCACAGTAAAACAGGTAGTTATACTACGCAATGACATTCTTATTCTGTTCATTCTCCCTAAAAAAGAAAGAAAACACAAGAAAATGAATAAGAACATTATTTTTGCGGCTTTGTGTGAATAGTTTTTAAAAAAACATTGCTTTCATGAAAACAGGCCCTTTCTTTGAGTTTTGCAACAAAAAGGGGAGTTGTGTTCATGAGAACATGTCATATGCCTTTTGTTACTTTTTCCTTTTGCTTAATTGTTCTTATACTTCATTTACAGCGATGCCCCTCTGGATTTGAAGATAAAGGCCAGCCTGATAGCAGACATGCTCTCACTTGTGGGTTAGTGCACTCTAAAAATATTATGACATGCATTTAATCCCAAGATTTATGGAGATTATTTCATATCCTAGCTGTCCTAACCATGTTATCTGAAGGCCTAACGCGAGCTAATTGTATCCAATCGGGATATGGCAAAGGATATAGAGTGTTCACTGTCATCTGTTCAATGCAGAGACTTTTTTGTGCACAGATCACAATTTTATTTGTCTCATGTTAAAAAATTTTATTTTTCATGTGTACAATCTCAACTATGCATGCATGTTTTCTTTAATTAGTTGTAGTTTTTCAAATCCACATTTAGAAAATGTTCTTACATAATTGACCTAGAATGAGCTATATACATCAGTAGAAAACAACTCAAATGCATGCAAACACATTTTTTAAGCAGAAATGAGTGACATTTCTTACATATAGTACTTTTTTTTTTGCTTAAATATTATTTTACGATTTATGAACATGATGAATAACCATTTTTGTCACAAAGTATAGTGCTTTCCACACAATATGCCTACCATGTGTGGATTCTGCTGTGTTGGGACTCCACAGTGTCCTATTACATTCTGTGAGATCTTGTTGATGGTGATGAGCAATGATGTTATCTTAGTACCTAATGTGTAAAAACATTGTCATAGTTTTGTTTGTGATGATTGTTGACAATCACACCCAATCTGCACATCTTGTCATATCACGTCTTCCAGATCATATTTGTGTTATCATGGTAGTTTAATATTTGCTAAACAGTGCAGTACACAAAGAACAACTGAAGTCGCTGAGAATGGTGTTAATTTTGTATTGTATTGGGCCATAAACCAACATTTTTCATAAATTACAGTCAGGGGGCGAGGAGATCACAAATAATGATAATGACTTGCTGATAAGTCACTCTCAGTAAGACAAGCAGAGATTTCATGGAAATCAATCCTAAGTTGTCAAGACATTTCACTCAAAACCACAAATATTAACTTAGTAGAGGCGCCAGTATCAGTGGAGACACTTGGATGAAATGTCTCTAAAATATGCCAGTCCATCAAATTGATGCTGATCCACTGTGAGATGTTGATGAAGTCATGATGTGTTGCTTGTGGTTGACTGTACGCTGTTTACGGTATGCTGTTTTCTTTTACATGAAATACTACCGCAATATGTTACTTGCCCTGACACATTTCTGACCACCTGATAATCGTTAATTACTTATAATTATGGTTAGATATGTGATAGTGTGCGTCTCCCTATTGTGTGTCCTGACAAGCTGGATCAGCCTACAAATAAAACAAAATGAATCTTAAGCATGTAGACGTAACAAATAGCAGCCTGAGGCAGCATAAATGTGTTCGTACAAGAGGTATTTATGTCTCTTGCTCTAATAATTGATAGTGCGTGTGTTTGGCTGTTTTTTCCGACACACAAAAGCTCATCATGTTCTTTTTGGAGAATCTGGTAGATAAAAAACAAAAAAAGTGAGCCCACCTGATAGTAGGTGTTAATCAAATACACCTATGCTTCCTCCTAATGGTATTGATGAAATGGGAAAATTGTGTGTGTGTGTGCGTGTGTGTGTGTGTGTGTGTGTGTGTGTGTGTGTGCGTGCCTGTGCATTCCTATATGCGATTATGAGTCAGGCGTGTTGTGCCTTGAAGCAATACAATCTGGTCATTAATGGAAGAGTAGAATCATAAATACCTTGTTATCTTCTGAGGGAGACATTACTCCACATCCAGGGAAGTTCAGCAGTGGCTTGTAAAACATAGCTCATCTATTATGTACCGAACAAACCCAATCACTGATTAGTGATCATGCATACTCAGCTTGCATCCCAGATCTGTAAGTGATGACAACATTGCATTAGCATTATTTTGTGCCTTTGTATAGCTGATAGAGCCATGGCACGATGTACAGTATGTGTTTAAATAGTCGTTGTATTGGACTGGTTTGGAGGAGCTGATACAACACAGTGGGATTGCAACAAAAAGCAGAAACGTGTACTGTACGTGCAGTGGCCATAACATTAGGCACACCTGCATAATCTCATGATATAAAGAGAACATTTCTACAGATAGAAATGTTCATTTTTGCACAAAGCATGATGTTCATGGTGACGGGTGACATGGTGACCCAGCAGACTTTAAATGTCACCAGGCAATCACAGGGCACATATACACAAATACCCATCAACACCTATGGACAGTTTAGAGTCTCCACTTAAAATAACATTCATTGTTTTTGGATCGTGGGAGGAATCCTAAGTATACCCACACAAGCAGGGAGAAAATGCAAACTTGACATATACATCTTCAAGCTGAGATTCAACCTCCTGGGTGTGACGCAGACATGCTAAGTACATGCTCCACAGAGGTGCCAAGAAATAGATTGTTTAAAAAAACTTTCCAGCCTCGGGGATTATTTTTGTTCTCTTATAATTGTAATTCCAATTAAGAATTTTTTTTGCTTGAATGTCCCAGAATATCTACGACATCCTGCTCACTGTACATATGTCGTATTACATTGTTAGTACAGTAGTAGCAATAGTAATAGCCTCTGTGCCGAACTGCTGCTTTTTAAAAGAAGTTAAAACTCCATTCATCCACCTGTGCATTGTCTATATCGCTTATCCTGTTGGCATCTGGGCACCAGTCATTTTACAGGGCACATATAGACAAACAACCATTGACACTCACATTCACTGAATAACAACTAAACACCTGCTGGCTGCACGAAAGTCATCTGAGTGAAGCACTACAGTATGAGTGACTTTCTTAAACTATTTTTTTTAACATAGACTTACTGATTGTTTACATGTAGCTAGGTTGTGTCCCAGCACTGAAGATTAAATGCAGTGTGAGAAACATAAGAAGCATGAGTGACATATTTGAAATTGAATGTCATTGTTATATAATAACCCTTTTGTTCCTGCAGGCTTGGTGTGTCAGGACCCTGTGATGAGGAAGCCACGTTCTGAGCGAGGCAACTTGGACCCCAGCCTCAAGCAGGCAGCCCATAGAACACAGGTACCGCGGGCATGCACACACATAAGCCACATTTCAACTATAGAGTGCCGCTGCTTTCACCAGTCACGTGCAACATTGCTCACAGTTCATTCCTGCAAGTGTGTGGACACACAGTACATGGTGGCCTGTTGAAATGTGAAGGTCACACAAGTGTTTCTCTGATGTCCTTCCATGACTGAGTTTGTCCACCTGTTGCCTTTCACTGCACCTACAGCCATTTCACACAACTCAGTGTTATGTATTCTATTTTGTTCCCATCCACATTAATTCTTTTTTACTTATATCACTTTACAATTCCCTGATGCTTCCTACATGACTGGTAAGAAATTGCTTTCTCCCTTTTCCTGATTTGATTATATTCCTTTTACTCTTATTTATCGTGACAGGCAAATGGTCTGCATGGCTTTCTAATGCAGCATTTTAGGAGATTTCTCATTACATTAGCAGAGGGCCTGCATAAGTACTTGTTTGAAATACTGCAATGCACCACTTGGCTAAAAAGCTCTAAACTTTCTTTATAGACTCACTGTGACAAACCCAAAAGCCTAACTGTAAATCAGACTTGTCATAAAGGCTGCTGTAGAACTCGGACCGCCTTGAGAGAACCTGTCGTCTTCCTTTACTTTGACTGGGACAACAGTTGAGCCTTTTATTGAGGGCTTAGGCCTTTCACTTCTTGGCTGCCTTTGTATCCCCCCAGCCACGTCAGTTGAATTAAACATAATCCTGGTGCTATTTAGATAGCATTCTCTGAATGCAATTCAGTGAGGCGCTGTTCTGCTGTCTGATCTCCACTACAACCTGCATGCCAAAGCTGTCAATCACAGCCTGGTGGTGCATGCAGAGGAGCCAGACCAGTCAAGAAAAAATATATAATCTTCAAATAACTTATTTAACAATAATTTAGTATTATTTTGTTGCTTGGTATTTTCATTGGTGATGTGGCCTTACGTCTTTTCTTCTGTAGTGGCAGAGGCCCTCATTAGCTGCTCACTGTGAGACAGTGGCGTTTAGAGACAAGCCGGGAGGAGAGAGCACACTGGGCTTGACTGCTGAGGAGGTACAGTCCTGTCGTGCTATGTTGCTGTGTGTTACTCTTGAAGTTCAGACAACATATGTGGAAAGCCAGCATGCCTTTAAACATGTGTTTTGTTTCCTTTCACTGTGGTAGATCAAAGTCGTGAGAAGGACAAAGGAAGAGTACGAGAGAAGAGGAGGCTTCATCAGAATCTTCCCCACTGAAGACACGTGGGATCTCTATGGGTAAGTTGAGCCAAAATGGAAACCAACTGATTAAGTGTAATTTTTAGATCCCCATCTGTCCGACATGTTACTCATTATTGTACTGTCCTCAGATGAGTACACTCAAATTACTCCTAAAATCAGACCATGCAACTCAACATACTTATGAAGCTCTTTTTTCCCCAGCCAGTGTTTTATTGAAATTCCTTCAAAGACCTTATTAGGAAAGGAAATCCATTTTTAGGCTTTCAATTGATATTCCCATATGAGGATTTGTTGGTTGATTAGATACATGGCTCTTTAGCAGCAGGGATTTTGTGGCATCTTACAAAGCATCTACTGCCATCCAATCTCCACCCTTTTAAGATCCTTGCCGCAAATAACAAGGTTGAGGCTGATTTGGTAGCATTACTTTTATGACAAATCTATTTTGCCTATTATCTCCCCTTTCTCAGTGGATATCTGGAGTCCAAGACATCAATGAACTTCATGTTGGCAAAGAGACTTTTCCATGGAAGGTAAGCGTTTCCATTGTGGTCAGGATCAGGGGACTGGATCTCTCCTTCAGTTTATGGAAGCAGTTGGATTCCAGCATGGAGTTTGTTTGGTCTTTGACTTGGGTAGGTGAGAGGAACAGCTGAGAAGAGGATGTGTGCTCATCTTTTCCAGTGTGTCCACTGTCTATGTGGCATCAGTTTGGGAAGAGGAAGGGAAAGACTTCTTTGTTATGCATTGTAATATGGACATACATCATCCCTCACATTTGTGCAACCATTTTGTTATCTGTTCTCAAGGGACTGTAGAAACACTGTAGAAAACAAACATGGATAAAATTTAGTGTAGTCTGTGTATATACAGTAGCTTGTATTGCAGTACAGTAATCCTCGTGTATCCCGGTTAATTGGTTCCAGACGCCACCTTTGTAAGTGAATTTCCGCAAAGTAGGATTCCTTTTTTAAAACTGCAATATTTTCATAGTTAGAGCATAGAAAACCTGTTTCTGACCCATATTGTAAATATGGGTTTTAACATTATTAGAGCCCTCTGGACATGAAATAACACCCATATACTTGTAGTCACCTTTACACTCATATTACCCAACATAGTAGATACAATCAGAGAAAATAAGCCATTTAAGACATAAATAAAACTAATGCTTGTGTGTGTTGCAATAAATAATAATAATAATAATAATAATAATAATAATAACAACACTACCATTATTATTATGATTATTACAGTTGTTATTATTATTGTGTCTGTTGTGAGATAATTCAAACCTGCAATAAATGCCTGTTCTGGTGATCAAGTCTGGCGCTTGTATGTTTCACCGAACATTAGTTACATTACTGACACCTAGTGACCTGTGTAGAATACTGCATAACACAATTTGAATGCATCTTCTTAATGCCTTATAGTTGTATGTTTGTTTATTTAGCCATTTTTATGCTTAAAAATGCTTAATTTAGGCAAAAATACATACAATTTGCTTAAATATGCTCACTTAAAAAAATGAATAGGCAATATTCAACTATGAAACAGCATGATTTATTAATATATTTTTTAAAAACGTGATAGAGTGAAGCCACAAAATACAAACTGCAATCTAGCGAGGGACGACCGTATTGATTTACTATTGTCTGAAAGTAACTCAACACACCATTATTGTTTAAATAGCCGGCAACACAAATGAGTATGGTACACCTCACAGTGAACACGATAAAATTGTGTCCAAAGTGTGAATATTTAGTGCCATCACCATTGTTATCTTATCCTCTTGAGCCTGGAATTCACCGTTGTTACTGGAATCTTCTTACACTTTACCACAATGACATCACAGAGCTGCTGGACGTGGGACGCCTTGCACTCCTCCACCTACCTTCTGCTTGAAAATGCTCCACAGGTGCTCAATTGAGTTCAGGTGTGGAGCCATACTTGGCCACTCCATCACTTTCAGCTTCCTCAGCAAAGTACCTGTCATCTTGGAGGTGTGTTTTCGCTCATTAGAATGTTGTAAAATTCTGTGGAATTTGTAGTTTCCTCAATGAACCACAGCTCCCGCATGCTGGCAGCACTCATGCCGTCCCAAATCAAGACGCTACCATCACCATGCTTGACTGTTGACAGGACACTATTTATCTTGGTATTCACTTGTGTTGCCAGCTATAGTGTTGAGTCATTGTCAGTGGACAGTGGAAATCTATACTGCTATAACAAACTGTTATACTACATTCAATAATTAAAGTTTCATTTCTATAGTATTGTCCCTTGAGAAGATATAATACAATGGTTTCTGAGATGTGAGAGGTGTAATCAATTTTGTGAGACACTGTATGTTTTTAGGCCAACCTTAACTTATTTGCAATGTCTTGAGAATATATATATCATATCATCACACTGAAAACTCCTCTTGCAGCTGCATCAGGGAAATGGTTGTTACTTTAATGATCCAGTGGCTGTTATTATTTAACATTTATTCTTTCTCCTTTGGACCATCACTCTAAGTCATGTCAACATCTGGAAAAACTACTCAACCACACTAATCTTTCTCAGAGTTTGCTCTGCAACGTCTTTTTGGAAATGCTAATTTCCATATAAATCATCGGTATTGTTGTTGTCACCACGGTTGTGTTGACATGTCTTCTGCTGTCTCTTAGGTATGGGGGAGGGAATGCGCAGCTGCAGATGGACACAGCCGACGGCTACCACGCCGTCCAGTACGAGAGGAAGCTGCCGTCTCTGGAGGCCCGTAAGAGGAGACGACACCACCTGAGTCATCGCTCTGCTGTTGGAAAGAAGAAATCGGGTAGGCCTGATGTATACTACTTGAGCTCAGCAGCTTCACTCTAAATGTAGGCTGTTGTGCACTTTTGGTTCCAATAAAAAAACTCCCATGTGTCACACTAAGGTTATCCAAATTTGGCTTTGAATGAGTTGATGTCATTGCAACAAAAACACAAATCCTATTTTGGGTGTACTTGTGTATTTTTGCCAACAGTTTGGTGATGCAACTGACAAATGTCTTCTCCTTGCAGTGCTGCATACCTCAGGGACGCAATCCAAGGCCTCCCTGACGGAGAGCAGTAGCCTGGAGGGAGAGGATTGCATACGGGAGGAAAGAGATGAGATGAAATGTATTGTCAAGCCAATCTTACACAAGGTTTTGGTAGCAGAGCAAAGAAAACAAGTGGCTTCACCAGCACAGCGCTCTCACAGCGAGGCTCCGTCCAGCTCAGAGGCAACAACACACAACAGCAGGCCCCATGTCAACCTGCTTCACATCCTCCAGCAGGGGTGGGACATCAGGTCAGTTTGTGTTCCAGGCAGCTGCTCATGCTACTTAATCATCCTCCCTCATTTTATTTTTCACTCTAACCGCCTTGCACATTTGAGAGGGAGATGTAAAGGGCACATTTGCTCCCACCAAAGGAGATGAGAAGAAAATGTGGTCTATATTTAACTGGGTTATGTTTTGATGAGACTATTTTGGCTTTGGTAATGTGTACCCGTGTCACCACATAGAAAAGCATAGTTTGTGACACTAATGTGCCCACTTTCACACAGCGGGGTATGCCACTCACTGTTACTTGTTGACTCATTGCTTGTACAGTGGAACCTTGGTTTTCGTACACCCCGTTTTTTCATAGGATTGTGTTTTTGATGAAGAATATTTCCAAAAATAGGTCTCAACTTTCATACAGTGTCTCAGTTATTATACGACCAAACTGTGCTCAAACAAAGCATCCACGCTGTGGTAACCCAATCTATGTGAAGTATGGATAGTGGTTCTTTTAGACCTGCAGAGCTATAGATAGAATCTGGCCAGGGAATTGTTTAATCATCTTCATTATTTGTGTGGGGGTGGTTTATTTATTCATAGAACACACACACAGATTGATGAATACCTCGTATCCTGTCTCCTTAATTCCTCCTAAAAAGCAATGTGCGTCCTTCGCTGATGAGGTGTTCAAGCACACTGTGTATTTCTGAGTGTTCTGTGTGCTTTTTTTGACTACGGCTGCAAAATATCTAGGGTTGAACAATATATCTTTTTCAAGCCGATACCTATAAATTCCTGCATTTCAAGACCGATACAGATAACCAATGACTTTATATCTATTATTTTTTTAATTTACATTTTACTGTAGTTTGTGCTTGAGCCCAACCAATTTATCGGCAGGCCGATTATGACGTATCACCGATTCCCATATATTAACTTTTTTTGCTGCACGGAGATTCTGTCGCTAAGTAGCGAGGTGCCGCTCTTTCTGCCTCACTCAATCAGCTGCTGGAGAGGAATGACAAAAACAATTTTTTTACACCTTTGTAAGCTGTGACTTTGTAAAACAATATAACGCTACACTATAGTGCTATTCTGTCAGGGCCCGTCTAGGAGAACAATCTAATTTTTTTAACGCAAGTTTTAGAGGGCATATGGCAGCATTTTAACGTCGTGTAAGCTGCATCTCTGTGAGATAAACAAAGATACATGCAACTGTTAATCCACATGTCCACCATTATTTAAGACTATTATACAGCATTTTAAAGTGAAGTGAAGATACTGTATATGCAGATATAGGCAGCGTCCCACTTAACTATTATTATTTATTATTATTTTTTACATTTTTTTAAATCTTGTTAATGTTTGCTTCAGCTTTTGTTTTTTGAGCCGTTTGCAAATACTCAGGGGCTACAAATGGAACTTTTCAATAGCTAGTAAATATGACTACCATAATTTCCGGTGTATAAGACGCACTGGTGTTTAAGCCGCACCCACTAATTTTAGAGAGAAAAACAGATATGTACATATATAAGACGGACCGGACTATAAGCCACACATGTCCACGTCATAAAATGGCGCGCACGAGTCAGTGAGGACCAGGTAGCTCTTGATTTGACAGGATCCAATCATTAGCTATGAAAAAGCTCACAACGAGTTTGTCAACCCATTGGAAATCTCAGGAGGTCATTACTCAATATAACAGACTGCATTTTGTCCCAACAAAGCATTTCATTGGTTATGGCTGCCGGGGCGCTGCAATGATGCCAATCGAATTCCAACAGACTGACAAAGTATTAATGATGTAATGTCTAATCAATGTAGCCGTGCTATTTATTTACCTGTTTTTATCTCCTTTACAGTAAAGTGCAGGCTCGAATGACCTTTTCTTCGTACCTGCAGCGAGTTCAACAAAGACTGTTGGCAGAGAGCAGGGTCAATGGCATTTCAGCATGGCCAGACAAGGACAATTACCAAATGGTACAACTATTTAAAACATCTCAGTAATGGAGTCTCTCTTAATAAGTGAACAAGAATGACATGCAGTACTCTTAATGGAACATTGTTTCCTGTGTATGTATCTGCACTATTGCCAGATTTCCCCTTATTATTACTCATCTATGCCCTGGCTGTGGTGGAATTGAATACAATGGGGAAAACGAGGCCTCTTAAGAAATTAACTTATTGGAAAGTTGTGTTGGTGTACGGGAATCATGGCATGTATAATCATTGTCTTAATCAGCAGCAACCTCAGACCTTTAACGATCATCCTTGTGAGCAATGAATGAATAGTGCACTATAGTGAAGAATTTTGTATTCACAATTATAATAATAATTTGCATTTTGTGCATGTCCGCAAAGGAGCTGATTATTCGCTTCCTGAAAAGGGCTGCCAGTAACCTCGACCAAGACATCAAGGTGGTTCTGCCCAGTCACCGGCTACCAATCCAAGACCGCAGACGTATCCTGTCCCACCAACTAGGAGAGTTCATCCAGTGTTACAACAAGGTGCCTATTCCCAGAATGCGGTTTTACCTAAACACAGAAGACATTGTAAGATTTATTTTCTGTTATGCCTCCTTATCTTCTCAGGAAACGGAGCATATGGTGAGAAAACAGCAGAGTAGTACAGAGGAGAAGAGTGTTGACCCCCAAGTGTTTCATGAGTACATCACGGCTGCAAGGTTAGTGAGCTGGCTAGCTGTCTTCCAGTGTACAGTGGAGCGATTGCAATCTGCAAAACATATCTTTCTCCCTTGTTTTTTTTAACAGTGAAAGTGATCTAGAGGAAGTACTGACGTTCTACACACAGAAAAATAAATCAGCCACCGTCTTCCTTGGAACAAAAGTCAGGCGTGTTAAAAAAGCCTTTCATGAAATACATGCCGCACAAGAGCCAAACAACTGTGAGGCTTCCAAAGGTGAGTCCAATCCATGTTTTTTATGCTTTCTTACTGTTGGTCTGGTTTATGTTTAATATTTTATCATTCAAGCACAGTAAACAGGAATTTTGCTGTTTAGATTTGTAAAGCCCAAAATAATAAAGGGAAAAAGATTGAGTCGTCCAGGGTGAAGCAAGGGTCACTTTCAAAGGAGTAGATCTCATTTGGAGAAAACAAATGTGTGTCAGAGCCATGGAATGGCTTACTCGTGATAAAGGAGCTCTGGCTTCTTTCTTCTTTTGAACAGCTCTGCCTGTGGCCAAAGAGGATTCCAGCTTTTTGGAATCAACGCCCTCCACAAGGAAAGTCAGCAGTGACACAGACAGCAAGGCCACTGAAGATCAACCCTCTGTTTGTTTGTCTGGAGGCCAGCTGACCGGATTTGGATATGCAAAAATTCATCCGCAACTCCAGGCCTCCGAACGCTGCCCGAGCTTTCCTGTGACACAGCGTGGCTCTCTTACCCCTTCGTCACTGTCTCTTCATCGTCCTTCACCTTTGCCGCTTCCCCCTCAGCCTCCATCCTATGCTCAATCCTTGGCAAAGTCTCAATTCTCCCAGACTGAGATGCTTGCTGATTGCCCTGTATACACCCCTCTTTCTGGGCCTATGGGGAAACCAACCCAGGTTCTCTGGAGAATTCCGTCTTCCACCACGTCCACTTTAAGCTCTAGAGGAGCTTCTTCCATCACCAGTGCCATGCACATCTATAGCCAGAAGCTCGCAAGATCAACATCTGCAGGCCAAGGTAAGGGAAGTTTTGTTACCTCCGCCAGGAAAGGTGAAAGGTTATACAGTAGAAATAATGTAAATTCAATTAATCTGTTCCAGACACTTAAAGAAATATGGACAAAACATTTTGGACAGAATAATGCGAAATACTTGTAAACGACGGATGTCTGTACAAAGTAAATGGATAGATGAATATTTGATATGACTTTTCCGTTCATTGAAAACTCTTGTTGGTGAACACGGCAATGAGTGTAGATACGAGGGGTTTGGAGGGGACGGGACGAAAGGGCTACATGGACACTGTTTCACTCTAGTCCGTTAGACATAGAATAGAATAGTATGCCTTTTATTGTCACTATACACATGAACAATGAAATTTAAAACTTAACTTTAAAGAGTGTACGGTTACCACTGTGTACTTCACATACTTCACTGTTCACTTGAACTTTATTGTAGGGTTCAGCAGCTGGTACAATCATCATTAGACAAAATGGCTTGGCTCACTTTCTGTAACTTGTCTCCCTGAAGCCATTCCTCCTGTGACCTGTTAATTAGAAACATTTACATTACAATCCTATTGTAAGTGAATAGTGTTTTTCACTTTTCTTATCAAAGTTCTGGCAGTAGTAACTTTCTTTGGCATCATGGTGTGTTTTGCAGCCATACTCAATAAAAAAAAGCACAGACTGACACTCAGAAATGCGCTGTTTGCTTGACAGTGCTTATTAGGAGGAAGAAAGAAGACAGATACAGAGTTGTTTATGTTCTGTGTGTGTTCTATGACCAAATAAACCACAGACACACACACACATAATAAAGATGATTAAACGATTCCATGTCCGGACTACTAAATGTCCCAACTGTAAAAGAACCACTATCCATTCGTCAGAGAGTGAATGGTGTAGATGCTTTGTTTGGGCACTCTACGGTATTCTGTAGAATGATATGGGGGCAAATGGGCAAATTTGTTAGGCGCACTGGATGTACGATAACCGAGACAGTGAATGAAAACCGACATATTTTTGGAAATAATTTTTGTTGAAAACCGACTTCTACGAAAACCTAAGTTCTACTGTATTTCGATTGTCCAGTCTCTGTGGAGGGATGGTGCTTGAGCCAAAAATTAACATGTTCAATTTTGGTACAAATTCGGTTAAACAAAACATTTATTTTTACAGTCTGCTTGCACTAGGGCCAACTAATTTAAAATGAGTTAGAGGGACATATTTAGAATTGTTCAGTCTTAGCAGAGGTGTGTGCTCTTCTAAGTGCTATTCTAGTTATCTCTAATCCATAAAAGATGAGGTTGTTCCGCTCTAATGGAGGTCTGCACTTTACAGAGCAATATTCCATTTACAGCCAAGTGTGAAAATGCAAGTGATTTCCGGTTATTTGTTGTTTGTAGAAACGTGCTGAAGAAGAACCCACTGATATCTGGTGCAAATCCAGAAAAAAAGTGCACATAGGATTTTTTCTTTTCGTCGTTACCCACTCCAAAGAGCAAAGAGATCTGATGTCATTCTTCATGTACCAGAAAGTAGTCTAACTAACAAACAGATGGACAAACAGTCACAAATACAGTACTCCACATTATTTATTTATTTATTCTTTTTGCTGTTTGAGTCACAATGGATACTTTTTCCCCATCCCGGAATAAAAAAACGGATGGACAATCACGTTGTCTTAGATCATCATCTTCTGTGGACCAAGAAGTTGCCTGCTAACATCTGTACAGACAAATAAATACAAGCTGTTTTTGTTCCGTCTTGTTTCGTCTTGGTTTTTTTTACAGTTTTATTGCCACATATTTATTCTATGTGTTTATGGTAGCTTCCAGAATGTACAGTTCCAGTAAGCTGAAGTCCAACTCTGAGGGGGGCTTCAAGGAGTTAAACTCTCTTACAGTCCAGGCCCAGTCCAACCAGCAGGCCTTCATCTCAGCTCTGCAGAAGTTGGCCGACCAGCAAGTTGCCCGCAACAATGTCGGCTGCAGGCACATCAACCTGCTGACGCAACATGTGAGTTGACTGAAGCAAATAGGGCCACCAGGAGCAGGCTGTGTTCAAATATCAATGTACAGTATGTTAGGTTCATACACAGTGTTTCGTAGAAGAAAGACAAATGTGGCCCTTCTGCAGAAAACCCTCTCTGTGAGGTCTCTTATATTTCTCTTTGCCGATGTTTAATCCTTTCCTGACCCCCTGCTGACTGGCGTCATCTAGTTGCTCACTCTTCCAGCAGACCTGTTGGAGCCGGAGGGTCTGCCGCTGCATGTGGCACACCTTCCTCCTTCAGCTTGTCTGTCGATGTGGCTTTTTGCGGGGGTGGCTTCTGGTTCTGGGTTTGTAGCTGGCTGAGCAGAGCATCGTGCCTCTACTCTGTGTGAGGTCTCATTATCAGATGCGCCATGGGGGAGTGATTTCTGTTGATACTCAGCAAGCTGCCACTATTTTGTGATAATTGATGCTTATAAATACAGGAATGTGGCAAACGGTGCTTCGCATCAGCTTCCTCACCGACTTCTCCTGCATTCCCCCGGTAGTTTGGTGCGTAGAGCCTCTCTGTCTTTGCTCCCATTTCCGCTGCTCCTCCTCCTCCTTGTCTGCTTCACTGGGTGTTTTCTGTCAAAGTTTCTAAGGATGACACAAGACCACACAGACTGTAGTTATACTGCTTCTACATTATTCTGAAAGGTGTTTACTGTATTTCCTTTGAGAAGTTAATCCTGGACGTGGCAGAAATTTGTGTTGCAGCGCAAAGCAGAAATCTGTGCTGCAAAGTCTCTTTTTTTGAAGTCTTAGATTATAAGTCATTAAATCACCAACTAAAGCGAAAGGAGAACTTTGTAAACATGAACAACTCCCTCTTGTACTGCACGACCTCTCGGGTTTCAGTAATTACTCGCTCTCATGCAAGGGTTCTTTTAAAAAAATGGGACAGAGAGATGATGAAAAAAATCTGGCTGCACCTGCTGTCCAATGTCTCATCATTAATATTCTCGATTATGCAATTACAGATGGCCTATCCATGCAGCATTAAACCTGTAAGGACCAATTTATCATGGGTGACACATAGTTTATCATGTTGTGTGCATGTCCATACAGACAGTTGTTAGTAAATTACTCGTGTAATTACACTGACAATCATTCATGTGAGTGCATAGTGCCCCACCACCCCCAAGAATAAGCAAGAGTAAGACAAGTCCACTTAAATGTGAAGGACCTCCATAGCGGTGTGACACTCTACTCGTTGTAGTGGAAAAGCTGACACAGTTCCTACATCCTGTAAGGCTTGGCATCGTCACAATGTTTCACCTTTTAGTGCCAAAGAAGGGGAGTAACGCAAACAACGACACAGTAGCGCGTGTTGCTGTTTCAGCTTGTCCGATGAGAGAGTAGCATACTGGGGCCAATGGGGTTATAAGCAGATTTGGCCTCGCAAGTCATGATAAATGATTCCTTTATGAAGAAGGTGGGAGTGGTCTACCTGGATTTAGTGCTGAGCTTCAAGCAGCTCTGTCATGTACTGTTTCACAAACAAATGTTCATGCAAGGCTGAAATACTAGATACAGGCAGCCAGCTTTGAGTGCTTGATCATCAAACATTACGATTGCTTTGGCCATTTGGAAGACTAAAAGCATAGGAAAGGATTTAACACTTCCCATATCTTGTAGATAGTACAACACAGTACAACAATTTGGATGTATTTGCTCATTGTGTTGAATGGGTAGGTTTATCCAAACCTTTTTCCAATGTTTTGAAGTAAATCATTCTTCTCTACCCTTTCACAGTTGACGAGGCTAAACCTGGCAGGCAGGATATTGAGCAGAGAAAGCCCACAATTGTCGCACCCTGCCGCCATTACCCAAGGATCCATGAGGCTGGATCACTCTGTCAGTGGTCCTTGTAGAAACAACACTTTGTAAGTCAAAGCCAAAGTAATATTAAAAGCCTTTTTATTTTTATGGGGCTATTTAATTTCCTGTTTTGACTTCCACATTCAATTACGAAAAATGCCATTTTTACTGCAAACTGTTTAGATTTCACCATGTGTCTGTTTGGCCTAAATTGCAACACAAAGCTGCAAATAGGCAGCTTGTTAATATACTTACAAATGGTGCATGTCACATGCTCATTAGTATTAATTGCAAAAGTAAACAGTAGATCTGTCTTCCAAGTGCATTGTGTTTCAGCTTTTTTTGTTTTTTTGTAATTATGTCTCCCAGGCCCAAAGAGTTACAGTACTGCATCTGAATGTTTAACTTCTAAAGGTCTTGCATTTTTTACTCTGCAGCGCCTGAGAGATAAATGATTTAGAGGGAGCAGCTCAGGTATCAAGTATTATTTCTCTTTGTCCAAATTCCTGTCTGGAGGACCTTTTTGTGTGATTTACTATAGAAACTTGGAGCTTGTTTTAGCCCAGGAGTGCATTTGGTCACACTCAATAGCATCTAAAGTCGGTCTCAGTGGTCTCGCATGGACTTGCAGATTGAAGAGTGTTATGGTAATGGTAGTGGAATGGACGCCTCCCTATGGTCAGGCTAATTTCAATTGACACTTAATAATGTTGTGGTTTTGATTCGCTTTAATGCTGTTCAAAGATGAATAAGTGTTTGCTTCAGAAAGGAGGTGCAAGTAGCTTTTGACCTCCACTACCTTTGAATTTCTACTGCCAACCTCTTCTTTGCGCTTCTCATGGGTACCACTTCCTGTTCAGAATGGTGACGATGAATGATGGACACAACCTCATTGTCTTTGGCCTGAAATGTAGGTGACCATTTATTGCCGAGTTTAGACCTCATCATGTTGTTGGATCCTGACTGTTTTTCCAGTCCAGCATTTCCTTAGTTTTGGAGCTGTCAGGGAATTCTAAGAATGTTTGGCTTTTCCCTTTTAAAATGTTTTATTCACACAAATCATGAATGAGAGTTTTTTTGTTTTGTTTTTTTTACTACGGCAGCTTTTTTTTTTTTTTTTACTGCAATAGGTTTTATACATGCTATTTATTCTCCAAAATATGTGTTTTCATATTCAAAACCAATTGCTTTGCTGTCTTTTGTGGGCTCTGGGGAGCTCGCAGTGTAGTTGTCGTATGGTGTGGTGGTTATCATGTCTGCTTTACATGCAGAAGGTCTTGCGTTCACTCCCTAGTTGAGCCAAGCGTTTCTAATGCCTTGACTATGGTGGTGAAGTGTTTTGATTATTATTTTGGCTCCTGGTTTTGCCCCTTCCTAAGTGTCCTTATGGAATATACCAATCCCATTGTTTCTCCACTGTGGGATTGTAAAAAATTATTTTAATTTTCTAATCTTAAATTGCACTGGCGATAGGGGTGGGGAAATAATCGATTCTTAGATGCATTGCGATGCGGGTTAATCGATACATAAATGCCAATAATCGATGCTGACAGAACAAAAGAACACGGAACAAAAGCAGAAGTGCCGCCCAGACAGTTTATGGTGGTGCACCTAAGTGTAAGACGCTACCAGAATGGCTGAGCCTAAACTCCGACCCGCACCAGCTTGATTTAAAGCGAACGTCTGGAAGAACTTTGGCTTTCACGTAGTTGAAGGTAAAAATGAGCTGGACAACAGCAAGACAATAAGCAAGCTTTGTCATACAAGCTTAAAATATTTTGGGAACACGACAAATATGCGAAACCACATAGCACCTTTCCACCCGAACAAGGAGGAAAAACAGCTTGCTGAAGTTGTTGCCAACCACAGAACCATCAAGCAGGTGATAACTAATTTTCCACCCAACTCGGAAAAGGCAAAGCGAATCACAAAGTCAATCACAACTTTTATTGAGAAGAATTTGTGGCCGTACTCGGTTGTTCGGGAGCATGGCTTTCATGCTTTGTGTACTTTCAAACCCAGATACAACGTCCCATCGTAACGTTATTTCACTGACACTGCAGTTATGAATAAGGGCAGCCTAGATTTTTGGGTTATTCATAATATACTGACGTCTGCTAGCATTATTCCTGTATGAGAGCCGCTGGTATAAAAAATCTATATTTTGTATGAAATGTTTTTGACCTTGCTATACAGCAAAAATATTATTTTGTCAGAGATTCTATGCTTAGGATTTTAGTTTTTTCAGAAGTGTATTATTTATTTGTGAATAATGATAGATTTTTTTTGTGTTGGCTATTCAGGATATACTGAAGCTTGTTAATTTTAT
Source organism: Dunckerocampus dactyliophorus (assembly GCF_027744805.1). NCBI lineage: Eukaryota > Metazoa > Chordata > Actinopteri > Syngnathiformes > Syngnathidae > Dunckerocampus > Dunckerocampus dactyliophorus. The sequence continues at coordinate 14,247,222 of NC_072831.1, forward strand.
ACATGCTGCTACTGGTGCACTTTACTTTTTCTGCTGGTTCTGTGCAATGGGAAATATGTTGGTAGATGTAATCTTCCAACTACTGTATAAAAAGAGAATGGAAGTAAATGAATCTGTTTCATGTTTATTTTAATTGTGGATCATTACAAATACAGTATGCTTTGTTTTAGCAGTACACAGTGAGTAAAAAGAAATTATATAGAGAAAAAAATTATGCATGAAAAAACTGACAAACTATTGATCACAAAAAAAGATGCATTGAGATGCATAGATAATCGTTTTATCATCGCAGGCCTCTGAACCATAATCGCATCGAATCGTGAGGCGGCCAGAGATTCCCACCCATAACTGGCGACCAGTCCAGGGTGTGCACCACCTCTTGCCCAAAGTCACTGTTATTACAAATGTTGATCCAAAATAGGAGGACAACATCAATGTCAAGCCCGCAGGATTGTTGGGAGGGGGAGGGGAGTGACCAGTTTGTCAAAAATAAAAAAATTTATGGGCGTCTGAATTACTTGCGGATGGTGGTCCTAGAACGTAACAAAAAGCAAACATCTGCTGTTGTTGGAGTGGAGCTCCAGGTCGTACCATTACTAAAGACATAAGCATTAGAACTAGGGATGTCCGATGATATCGGCCAGTATCGGTATCGTTATTTTTCCCTATAATGAAAGCAGATACAGCCTTTGAAGTGCCAACGTCACACAATTGTAACATTACTAAAATTGATGCATCATGTAGTTAATACTGTGCCGCTCACAAGTTGGTGAGGAAGAGATAACTAGGCAGTTGGGCAAACAGAGCCAAAGGAAATCACGGGGGGTTACCACACCACATACGACTTACTCACGGTGTCTTAAAAGAACGAGCAAAAACATCACACAGCAACGGAATAGGTAGATAACAACAGACAACACACTACCGACGAATAATGAAATAATCAACAGCTCTGTGAGCTTCAAACATGTAACTCAGCAGCCATTTACAACAACAGTACAGCAAAGCACACTGGGAAACAGGAAGTGCTGTTGTCAAAACCTTATACATACACGCTGCATCGAGTGCTGAGTCATACGTCAAATCCGCCGCCATACTGGATGTGGCAGGGCTGCGCTGTAAATGAATACAAGTAAATGTACTTACTTTCATAAAGCGTCTTTCTACAAAATTAGAACATGAAAGTTATCAAAATAATAGCAAATTCATGTATTTTAATCGATACCCCTTTAACTAAAAATGAATTAAATCTTTCCAAAAATAACTTATATCATGGCACAAAAAACACAAATGTATTCTTATATAAAATATGTAATACATGAATTATATACTCAGAGATGGGTGGAGTAGCCAACAAATCAACTGTACTCATTTAAGAGTATTGTTCATTTAGAACAACTTTACTCAAGAATAAGATATGTGGTGTTACACATATCGGTATTGGTATCGGTTGATATCGGAATCGGAGTTGGACAATATCAGCATATAGGTTATCGGCAAAAAAGCCAATATGGATCATCCCTAATTAGGACACCTGATAGTGAAAATGTTGCTGTACAATTCTAAAGTAAACATACTGACTTGTTTCATCCATAAAGTATGTGTCGATCTTTTTTGTTATATCACCCAGTTAATTACTGTAAAAAAACAAAGCAAAATTGTGTTAATCAAAGCCACACTCTTTAACGCAGATATACTGCTTTTGTGTGAGGCGACTTTAAATGTCTCCCAGAAGACAAATAGCTCCCTTTATGTTCCCAGTCTATATTGGCCTACCCCACAAAAAGCTCCCTTGTTGCTGAGTCCCCCAACTCCTTGGTTTTGGCTTTTGCCTCCCCCTAAATATGCTTTAATAAGATATTAGTACAGATATTAGGATGATTGCGCTTCAGCGCCGCTCCAAATTTCCCAAGTCCCTCCCCCTACACTTGGGCTGACTGTTTGGGCCAAACATACTGAAACCGTTAGGCGCACTGGCTCTTAAGGCAACCACAGGGGTGAGTTATGATCTGGTCCAAAGAGTAGTGTGGGTCTTTGAAGTGCCGTTGCCAGGATCCAGCAGGTATGCTGCATCAGCACTCTGAACAGCGGCTGTTTCTTCGGCACCGAATGTCAGCTGGCTGGGAAACAACACCGCTTGTCCCGATACAACCACAGTAAACTTTAGGATTATTTCCGGCAAGTGGATCATCTGGCCGATATATGCTGACCCGTGTTCTGCACTTGTGAGCTGACCTACAGCACACATTTAAAAACATTCACAGAAACACTATTCAATGTTTGTAATTTTATCTTGCAAATATTTGTATTTTTCCCATGTAACAATTGTGGTTTGTTGCATTAAATCACCAGCAGCTCATAGCTGGTTTGTCCCCCTGTGTAATGTTAACACATTTGTGCGTCTCCAGTTGTGTTAGCACCCTCACCACAGAAACAGACATCTAAACTATCGTCTGTGCGTGCATGCGGTATTTTTAGTTGGGCTCAGTGCTTTGTCACATTGTTGTTTGACTTGGTTGAATATTGTTGGGACATTCCAGAGAATTTTATATCAGCCAGTGTGCTGAACTAACAACCCGGCTAATAAAAAGACTCTGTCTGCCATCAAAGAAGTTCAACATTTTCACCAAAAGTTCCACAAAATTGGCTTGATGTCTCTCTGCCTTTGAATTTAAAAGATGTTTTTATTCACGATTGATTGGAGCCAGATGTTGTAATAGGAGGGAGGGTGGTTTTATGCTATTCAACGTGCAGTGTTACTACATGCATGTCGGGCTGCACTTGATGATTGTTGTCAATAATAGTTTCTTTTTTAAATGAGCAAAATATGCAGTTTCTTAAGCAATCAGCCCTCTTGAGGGGGCTGTGACTTCGGGATTGCGTGGCATGGCGTCATCCCACACTGTCCATTTTCCCACATTCACACTGAGTTAGATTGATGTCGCACATGTGCTCAACTTACACTGCTGTATTGTTTGACCAGAAGTCATATCAGCGTACTAAAGCTTGGAGAACACAGTGGGGAGTCAGGCAGGAAGTCTTGGATATTTGCAAGAGCTGTTCTTTTCACTCATTTGTTTTCCTTTTTCCCCCCGCATATCAATAATAAAGCTAAAATGAAACATTGATGTGAAAAACTGTCAGACCGAACGCTAATAAAATTGTGGCACTGCTCCCTGTTGTCCAATGAAAAAAATGTCACCAAGTTAAAGGAAATGAGTGGCATAAACAAAGAAGGGGTTCTTGTTTTGTCGGCTGGCCTCTGACCTTGCAAGGTTCACAAACAAGCTTTTGTTTCCAGAAGTGAAAAAAATGAATGGACCTGTGGTCGCACCACTTGTTGTTGTAAAATATGTGCTATTATTGTATTATGTGAGCTGAGAAATGCTTGGGCAGATTTTTTTTTCTTTTGGCAACTCAAGGGCAGGAATATATTTCACTTGAGGAACACAATATAATTATTACACATTGTTATTGAGAATTCGTTATTGAAATAGTTGAACTACTTTTCATATATTGTGATTTTAATTTAGTAGGCCAACGGAAAATTTAAATGTGGGGAATTCCTACGGACCATTTTGTCAATAAGACCCTTTGGGATCTAATTTCCTCAACCGTGCTAGTTACACACTCTATTTTAGTCCAATCTCTGCTCACTTCTCCCGATAGCACTCTTTCCGGCCTTATTTTTAGCTGCAAGGAGACAAAAATATTGCATCACACCAGACACAAATACTGTACATAAGATGTGGCCTATCAGGGGAACTCAGAACATGTAGGGGATTTCAGAGAGTGCTTCTCTGTCGTGGTTCCATAGTGTAGTGTTCATCACATCAGCTTTATATGCAGCAGGTCCTGGGTTCCATCCCCACTGGCATAATGGTTAAACTGCTTTTTTTTAATCATCAGATTCGCATTTTGATGGCCCAGTAAGTGGAACACTCCTAATGGCGCACCATCATTGTGAACCCACACAACTGCCCTCCTGTGTTGTGCCATGCGTTTGTGTAGAGGTTGTAGACGTCGTTGCACTTATCACTACATTGTACTGCATAAATGACATTTCTGAGTTAGGTGTTTGCGATTTTGTCCTTTGGGTCAACCAGCTTTTGTCTGAGGGTTGAAAGTTTTTGTCGCTTTTGGTTTGTTATCTTTAATGCTTCTGAAGAGGCCTATATGTAACTATATGTAACAGGGTGTTGGTGTGTTTGAAATGTACAGCTATGTTGTGATTGGAAACGTTTGTTAAGAGTTTCTCTGACAAACCAGCAGTGTAAGGTGTCACCACACGTCGCCTCCTCAGGCTATTTCCTTTGTAGTGTCTGGGGGCATTCAATGATCTTCTTTTGTACCCACTGGTGGGGGCCCTCTTGAGCTTCTCATACAGTCATGGAAATCATTCAGTCATAATCATATCATTACTTGAATAGCTATAGCGTTGCACTGCCAAAAAATGTAACTCTTATGAGCTATATTTCTTATCATCATTATATTTGTCCAAACAAATGTACCTTTAGTTGTACGAGGCATTAAAATGGATCAATAAGCTGAGGAAACAAGGGTGGTCTAATAATCTTTTCCACTGTATGTGTTGTCAACGTCCAATGGAACAGTGAGCTTCTTCTTGAGTCTGTGTTGTTGAGGATCACAGTGCACCTTCCCTTGTCGGCTGGTAGAACCGTGATGTTGTTGCCCTTCTTAAGGGGTGTCACTGCTCTCCTTTCCCGTGTCGTGAGGTTGGATAGAGGTAACTTGGCACTGGAGAGCATTGCTGACGCTCTTGACCTGAGGTGTTAGGCCTCTGTTTCCGGTAGTTAGTTATTTCTGATAGCCGACTCTGTTGCTGTGATGAGGTGCACTATGGGGACTTTCTCCGACGTGATGGCGAATTTGAGTCCCTTGACCAAAACATCTTTCGATGTCTGACTTAGAGTACGGTTAGATACATTTCTTACCCATCTTTCTTGGCTGATGGCAGGTGAGTCCTCTTGTACTGGTGTGGTTCCTGTTGTCACCTGGTGGGTGGATCTTGATAGGAGAAGTTGAAATTTCCAGGTTTGTCGCGCCTTGCTCTTTCTGAACTGAGTCCACAACCCAAGAAACCTCTTCCATGATGATGTCGTCAAGTGTTGTCAAGTTGTCTGGAGATATGGATGAGCGTCAGTGGTGAAGTTTACCTGTTGTATGCGTTCGCTCAGAAGTTGGGTCTGTGCTCTCTGGAGAATTTCAGTTCCTCTGTGGTTTTGACTGTGGAGTCAAGGCTTAGGCTTTTTGTACCAGCCCTTTCTGTCTACATCTCAGGTTGAAGCAGAGATGGTTCCTGTAGTCCGCAAGCTTCTTAAATATCTTCTCGAGCTTTCACATCTGACGTGGGGTGTCTTTCCCGAAGTGCATGGCAACATGTCTGTGTAGTTTCAGAGGCAACTGGACTCTTCTTGTTGGTTGAAGACGATTCACCTTTAATCCAAAAGGCCCTTTGGTTCTAAATTTTAGGTGTGACTGTAACGTAGCCTGCGGACCTACAACGTTTTATGTATTTCAAGGGCCGTGGTTATGTTGTGGTTCCATAGTGTAGTGGTCATCACGTCTGCTTTACACGCAGAAGGACCTGGGTTCAATCCCCAGTGGAACCAATAATGGCGAATATGTGGTTATCAAGCTTCTGTCTTGAAACCTGCAAGTCTTCTTGCCAAGTGGAACAGAATTTTTCAAAATGCATTGGCAAGATGAAGAATGATGGGCTCGTTCTGTGTGGCGATTCTATCGTTTAGTAGGTAATCACTTCTGCTTTACGAGCAGAATGTCCTTTGTTCAATCCCCAGGAGAACCATGTTCTTATAATGATGAAGCTGCTTTTTTTAAATCGGCAGTTTAATATTTTGATTGCCTCTTCTCCCAGTAATTGGAATACTCCAGTAACTTTTAATGGTGCTCTATCAAAATGTCTCGGTCAGATGAATCAGCATGGACTGTTTCTGGGTGGTGTTTCCATAATGTAGTGGTTATCACGTCTGCTTTGCGTCATTTGCATGTTCCAATAATCTATGGAGCTTGTGGGGGCTTTTATGCCCCTGATAGGGCCACCCAAGACAAACAGTCCTAGGTCAGGGACGAGACAAAAGAGTAGCTCAAAAGAGCAGTGCCTCTGGGTTGGCAGACTGGGGTTGTGGTTCCCCCTTTTTAAGAAGGGGGACGGGAGGGTGTGTTCCTACTGTTGTGGGATCACACCCCTCAGCCTTCCTGGTAAGGTCTATTTGGGTGTTCTGGAGAGGAGGGTCTTCCACTTTGTTGAATCATCAGCAATGTAGTCTGATATCAGCGACTTATCCCCAACTTGGCCTCCTAAGAACATAGTTCTCCTTAGTTGATGGGGACAAATAAGTAAAGAGTTTGGCTTCTAAAAACAATAGATTCAAAACGTTCAAAAGATTAAAACATTTGGATCACAAAAATGCCTTCTCAAAAACTCAAACCTCACAAAACGCTCTGCGTTATATCCGTATCCCTGCGCACTGTCGCCCGTGCGCTTATGTGAATGTGACAAAGACACTCGCATCTTCTTCCGCTTTGGAACACATACGTAAACAAGATAGCTGCTGTCAGTTTACTGCTACTACTACGACTACTACAGTATTACTACAGCAACAGCTACTGCAGGGTAGGGAAGTGATGCACATACGTACACAACACGACATCATACACTAGACATGTGTTTATGGATGTAAATATGCCTTGATTTGTGCGTTTGTGTCAATTTCAAGGATTCTGTAAAACCGGAGTCAACATTCGCTTAACCAGATTATTTTGCAAGGGAGATTAAGAAAGAAGAGGGCAAGAATTTGGAATTTGGTCATTTGTGGGGAACTTGCTGCGATGTCTGTTCCGAGGAGCGTGTGGGTGGCTGTCCGAGCCAGGAGTGCTGGGACATTGACATGAGCTGCCTCACTGGCAGATTTTAAAACTCTTTTTCGGATGACAAGAAGATCTTTCATCTACACCTGTGAATACCTTTGCCTGAGTCTCGGCAAAGCATGCCTTTCCATGACGTATACATGATGGCTACATATCGGATTTATATCTACATATGAAAAAGGCATGGGTTGCATTTGAAAAAGTCGTAATTGTACCGTTCACACGGAAAAAAAAAAAAATCAGACCTGACCTGCAGTGTGAACATAGCTTACGGCGCAAAGCGTGACCTCGGCTAATTAACTCCAAGCCAAGCCTTTCTGTTTAGACTAACAATATCGCGGTATGTACCAGACTTCATTCAAACTTGGCACTCCTTCCACCAGCAAGAGCCATCACACACGAGAAGGGGAGTAATGTTGTCCATAGATTCAGCCTCAAGGAAGCATATCCACGCATATCCACACTTTGGTTCCACCATTTCTGGTTAACCTGAAAAATTTTATTCTATGATCGGTTTCCTTGTGGAGACTCTGCCTTGTTCAATACAGTAGCTCCACCTAGTGTTTAAACCAAGAAGTACAGAGCAGTTAAGCACATTTTGTGCCGGGGTCATACTTGTAGTCAGTTAGACTTTGATATGGGCCAGTTAAAAATGTATGATGGGCCGCATTTGGGCTGCGAGCCATAGTTTGGACACCCCTGCCCCAGATCCAGGGGACCTGTTTTGAGAACATAGACGACATCAAGATTGAAAACCTGATTGCTGACAAAGACGGCTATGAGGCAGAAGGAACAATCAGACATCCACACGCACACAACCTTCATGTTTTGCTATTATGAAGATCGTGTCTGCTTTAATTGGAGAAAGTCCTGGGTTCAATCCCCAGGGGAACCAATAAGGCCTGTGGTGATCAAGCATCTTTCTTGAAACCAGCAGATATGTCCTGTTACCGAGTGGAACAGAATTGGAACAAAATGTCTTGGTAAACACTGGTTTTCTGAAATGTGGACTAAATATAACAGTCCCAGTCTTGAGTGTGTCTGTTGGAATGTTTTATTCATCTAGAAGAACATTTGTGAGGTCAGAGGTTACGCAAATGTGTCTGATGTGTTTGAGATCAGGGCCAGTCACGTTCACACCAAACTTATACAAGCGTGCCTTTATAGACCTTGCTTTGTGCACTGGGACACAGTCATGCATGACGAGAAAAGGGCCTTCCTCAAAATGTTCTCACAAAGTTGAAAGCATAGAATGTTTCATATTGTGTTAATTAGTTAATTAAATGGTTCATTAGACTGTACTCCATTTCCTCCTCTGCATCTCTTTTCTTCAGTCATTGTAATAAAACTAGTAGTGGCCATTGACAGTATATACTGACCAATCATTTTTGTCCACGGCGTTAAATGCCATGTTCTTTTTTCATGTCACATGCATTCACATAGCATGATCCACCAGGTTCCTCAGATGAGGCAAAACAGAAATGCAGGCATTTCCTTAAATTAGTCCCATTGCTGCTGGAATCTTTGGGTCATAAGGGAGCAATTGATTCAATTTAAGTATGTCTGAGGATGAGGCCGGTCTCCTCTTTTCTCCAACAGTGGTCAAAGAAAAAAAGAGAGCGAAGAACAGCTTAGTTCTAATAACAGATAATCCAGTTACAAACTTGTGGCGCTCGTCAAATGGTTTTCTTTCCAGGTTGTGGCTTTGTGATGTGAATAGAACGTGAAGTTCTGGGAGCACTGAAGCAAAAAGCTTTGGTATTCTCTCTGGCTGCCACAGGCTTTGCCAATGACTATGGCTCAGATTTTTTATGTACACTCTGTATGTACACTTTATTAGAGATTTTGGCTTTCAATTTTGGCTTTTTTAATATTATATCTTGTCCAGCACTTCATTACCGATACCAGTAAGTGTAGCTCGTCCTTCAAACTAATATTAGGCGATATCGTGTGTAACTAGTGAACACGTTATGCTTCTTTTATTGTGATGCCACTGGATGCATTTGGAAAAAAAACACACAAATATGCAACATGCATTGTGTGTTATAGAAAAAGTGCCATAGTTACTTTTTGTCACAACAAAAGTCATCAAAAAATCATGATCAATTTACTGAACACTGACACTTGAATTCACTTTGATTCACAAACTAACAAAAGCATTTTGTATGAAAGCCTCCACAGTTGTTATATGAATTTTAGACTTTCCTCCTCTCTGACATCTCTGCTCTTCAAGTCATAGGAAGATTAAGGATGGAAAGGCTTCCTGTGACACGCAGAGTGGCAGTAATTTTCCCTCCGTGATGTTGGCGAACCCAGAGCGGCGCTGGCACCCCCCCAGAGGAAGCTACCAGCTTCAGGTTGCTGTCCAGCAACTGCAACAGCAGAGGCTTCAGCAGCGGCAACTCTCGGACCAGAACCACTACAGACACCAGGTACTTTAAAAGTCCCATATTATAGTATTTTTCAACCATTTCAAATAAGTCTTAGATGTCCCACAATAGTGCACTGTTTTCAAAATGTGTTTCGGAAAATCTAGCTTTGGAAAGTTTTACTCTTAGTAAGCCCTACAGAGAACACAACGTTTTGTGTGCCTGTAACTTTAATGCTTATGAGCCGTGTTTGTCGACAGTGTGTCGACAGTGTTATTGTGCCTTTTACCACTTTTTACAGATATGTTGTAACTCCAGTGTAATAGAGGCCAGAAATACGATGCAACATAACATTAAGGACGCAAGTACACAAACGTTAGCAACACTAGCATAGCTACGAAAGCTACAATAACGGTCACATTTATCAGGCTGTCATGCTGCCTTAACCTATTTTCGACAAAGAAAAATTAAACGATAAAACCTTCAGCTGCCACGTCTGTAGCAGACTGACAAATAGTTGGCAGATCTCCAGGCTTTAATTTAGGATGTGTAGCAAAGCCCGCCCTTTTACAAAGCTGTCCCCTGTGAAGTAGTGGGTGTATACAAGGGTTGAGATCATCTCGTGAGGGTCGGGTCAGAGGCAGTGTCATATCCATGAGGAAGGAGGGTTTTAGTTAATTAAAACCCAGAACTTATCAAATGAATGCTTGAGTATCTCACCTCTCAAACGTAGAGCAAATAATTGAAAGAAATGATTTTTCACGTTTGGTTCTCATAAACAGGCTCTAGAGACACATACTGGTATAAAATCATTAAAAACTAAATTTTACATAATAGGGGACCTTTAAATAGACTTCCTTTCTTCATAATACCCCACAGTTAAAAGGGAGCAAGCCTGGACAACTTCAAGAAGCCCCGAGAGGGGGATTGTCTTGAACCCAGGACCTTTGGTGCAAAATAGTTACCTACATTCTTATTCCTTAATAAGTGGTCCGTATAATGATGATGTTCTCATTTTGTCAGATTAGTGTTTAACTTTAGAGAACATTGTGACGTGCCAAAGCTTCATGTCAAATGTCAAACATAGACCTCATCACAGCACAGATGAAAACCCAGTGACTTGTCAGTGAACTGTTGAGTTATGACTCCCTCATGTTTAAAAAAATATTACTTTACCTAAGCACACTGCTGTCCAAAAAGCGCCCACATGAAGAGGAAGCTTTCATGTTAGCATTTCCAAAGCTATTTGGAGAATCTCTTTCCAAACCACTTGGTCGTTCAGTGGGAACATCCTGCTTCACAGAAGCTCATTCCTGGAGAGCCAAACATGACTCTTCACTCAAGACTACATTGTTTGGCTGGGCTACTCAGCCAAGCTTATATTTGAAGTAATCAAGGAATGCTGCCCATGAGAGGTTCCTTTAAGAGTTAGTTCATGCCAAGTGTAGTGTCCCCATTAAAACGCTAATGCTGTTTTCTCTGATGCATTTGGATGAGTGACACTCAACAGTGTGAAGTTTAGAGACATTTTGCTCTTTGGGAAAAAACACGTAGCCTTCGCTGCCATGTTTTTGCACAGTTGCTCTGAAAGCCGATCCCAAGGAGGAGCGTATTTATTCATTTTCCAGTGGATTTTGTGGAGTCAACATGAGGATGGAGAGAAGTGGAGACAGGAGGGTGCCATGGGACAGCTTACAGTGTGGAATGACTGGAAGCAGGCACTTTTTTCCAAGCTGTTCTCAGCAATGCAGTGGCTCCCACCTCATTGTTTTTTCATCTTCATAGCTCAGCCTTAATTCATGCAATTTAGGTGACATTTGTCTTGGCTTGGGCCACCAGCTCCACACAGGGCACTTTATGTGGTCATTCGCCATTACATATTTATCCTTCTTTCTTCTTTCAGTGAACAGTCGGTGGCTTACATTTTTATGCTCAGGCCTTCCCAACATCCTCCAAGCAAAATGGCCTCAGGAATATCCCATGAAACCATTAAAATTGCAGTCAACTCTCTCAAAAACTGAGGTCACAGAAAGGGTGACTCTGGTTACGGGAGTTTCATCACCATATTTGACATCCCTCCCTGAAATCCTTGCCATCGTTTCCTGTTCATTCCGCCCACCAGCTTCTTCCTGACAGTCTGTCCTGACAACTTCTTCACTGCCTGTTAAATCCATTGTGCTTTTTGAGGCTGACCAGAATGATTGTGCAAGACAATCTCATTGACTACATGACTTCATTGTATTGTTTTTTTTCTGTGTGCGTTTTTTGCAATTTGGCTTGTGGTTCCCCAAGCACACCTTCCTGGCTCGTCCATTGGAAGTGTGAGTGTCCATATTTGTAGGCTTTCCGGGAGAGAGAAATAGTCAGGGGGGCTGTTCGGGCTCTCTCCTCCACGTTTCACTTATTGGGTGCAGACTGTGCGGCTCCTCTGTGGGCTTGGCCCAAGGCCACCTGGCAGCCAAACAAAGGTGCCCTTCCTGGCCTTGCTCAAGCTGAAATGCAGCCATAGGCCATGCAACCTGGAAACTCAAGTTCTCATTTATCAGCACAGAAATTACATCAGATATCTCCGGCCCCATTGGCGGCCCTTTGAACGACTGCTCTGTGAAGCTGGAACACCATCAGTGTCTTAGATAACCATATGAAGCTGTAGAGAAAATAGCATAGACATGAGATGGCAAAGGAATGCATGCAACACTTTTCACCAGGATGGCTACAGCCCTAAAATATTATGTCACAGAGAACTTTTTTCCTTTTCCACCCAAGCTTTTGAGTGTCTCTTTTGTAAGCAAACAAATAATCTGAAGAATTTACTTTTTAGTGCAGCCAATTCCAATAAAAAAGAGAAGCTTGTTCTCATTAAGGATGGCTTGTCATTTTGAACGTAACATCAATTACATCACTCACCGTAATGAACTTATAAAAAATGATCACTCGATCCACCCTGCAGTTCCTCCTTGGTTGACTCCAAGAACTTTTTTTTTTAGCTGACATTCCATACTGTATCTACAGGCTTCACTTTTTCATTACTTATTATTAGAATTATTTGACACTTGAAACACAAGTCAGGGTTTTGTGAGAAATGAAAGTCTGAACAAGAACAACTATGTATACAGAGAGACCACCATTTGGCGACCCATAATGCATTGCGGCTGCATGTTCCCTGTGGAATGCACAGTATTGTAGGATGTTAAGCAGGACATCAGCTGCTTTGTTATTTGTAGTTGTTAGCCAATGTTCTGCTGTTGTAGTAGGAGGGGTTTCTGGCACCATGAGTTAGGATGGTTGTGTCTTGTGCTTCACCCTTTCCTCCCAAGATGCTGTAATATGAACATTGTGTTAAAGCCAGTAGATATTTTGCCAGAGTTCAGCATGCCATGGACACACTGTAGTACAACTATTCCCTCAATTTCAGTGGCCTATTACTTTGGAAGAACTTGAGAACAGTACTCTGTACTGATGCAATGATGAAGTTGTTTGTATTTGTCTCCACTTTACCTAATAATTTATGGTGTTGTTTTTGTCATGTAATGACCTCAACAAATTAGCAAATGCCATGATTGCACTTTTCCAGGTACTTGACTGAACCATTTAGTGTAAGATGTTCACATAAGTGAGAATGCAATTGGTTATCTGTTTTTGTCATCTGTACTTTGTGTGCCCTGTCTTGTCTCATAAGTGGTATATAAAATGTGGGGATATTGTCTAAATTAAACAAAAGTTGCCTTTCTTGTCCCATAGGATCAACAGTCTGACGAAACAAGTGCTCCCCACGCAACGGTTCTCACAAAGTCATCCAGCTTTCTTGGACCACCCCATCACAGTCACATACAGGCCTGTGATAGTCCCGTTCTCTCCCCAAAGCCACCCAGCGAGGCCCGAGATGGCCCGGTCAAGAAACCAGCAACGCAGCGGCTCGTCAAGTAAGAGCTGCCTTTTAACTCCATTCACTGATTCTTAATGTTGCTACTGGCGTGAGACAAAAAGCGCGGTGTCGTGGAGTTCAAGACAACAAGGCTAATTCTAATGAGAGTTCCACCATGTGTGCTGTACTCCACGTCTTTTGGCTGCAGGGTGGATCTGCCTATTCAGTAAACAACCTCCACACAGGCTCGATTGCTGCCTGAACCATAAACACAAAGTGGTTCAGTGGAAGGGCCCGGGCTCGGAGCGCCATTTAAATCCTGTTTGGTTTGGAGATAAGCTGAAGAGCAGAGAAGGGAAAATTAAAGGAAAAGAGTGAAACGGGGCTGAACGGCCAGCTAGTTCCCCCACTTGCTTTATGACTTTATTACTACAAGAATTGGCCAAATTACACAACAAAGGCAAACATCTGTCATCAGAGTCGACTATTATTTTAATGCGTGTTGCAGGTGCAAGATCACAATCCCAAAGTCAGTATGTGAGGTTTCACTGTATATTTCTCCATGTTAACAGCGTGGACGTTAGTGGGCTTGCTGAAAGCCTGACTAGAGAGTGTTCATTTTGTGGAGACTGGCCCGGAAGCGCTCTCTTTGCTGACGTGTTTCATTCATACGTCTGACTTGGGCTGGCGGGCGAAGAGTTAAAAGGGCAGAGGTGCAGCTCAGGGGTTGTAGTGAAGGTTAGTGTAGCCGGCTAGGTGCCATGTTTGCTCCGGAGTGTGTGCATCTGTGCGTGTGTGTGCGTGTGTGTGTCTTCCTGGCAGTTGCCGTGTTTACCCACTGCATGTGGAATTCCAGAGCAACCTTCCCCTCCCCAAACCCAACCCCCCCACACCCCCACCCCCTTTCCTAACACTCTCCTCCGTCCTGCATTTTTGTGGTCAGCCAATGTGACAGGGGAGAGTGTGGGAAAAACGGAAGCTTCAGGACCAAAAAGCACTGATGGAAACAATGAAATGAAAGAAGAAAGGGAATGGAAAAGAGTGACAGAGTAAAGTCAACTCTATCCAGGGGAATGGAGATGATTGTTTGCAGAGAATGGTGGGATAATAAGTTGCTTCCCTTCTAGCGCTCATTTTAGGGGCAACCCTATCCTTCTGTTATCTGATATTCATCCCAGTGTACACCTAAGCCCGTCTGACTTATAATAGAATCACTGTGCTGGGTTTATTCATACAGTTCAAGGTTGTCCACCTTCCTGTCGGCGCCTGTTGAACTGCATACTGTATCGTACAAACGTGCCAGTGATCAGCAACACTGGTTTGTTTCATCCATTTATCAGAGGCTGTGAGCTTGTTTAGCAAAGGTGTGGGTGTTTGTGCTGATAGGCAAAATAAATGAGCGGCTTGATAAGTCCTTAAAATGCAGTCCACAATCAACAGTGGGAAAATGTTTGAATAGAATGTCATTGGTAGTCTAGAGGGTCACATTGATCACTTTCACGCAGCATGGGCGTGATTGCTACGAATGAACTGGACGACCGACCAGTTCAGGGTGTAGTGAACAGTACAGGAAAGCCCTGAACAGAAAATTGGATGGCTGAATAAGAAACTTCAGCCTACCGACACAAGAACATGTCAAGATATTCTGAGTTCTTGTCCAGCAAGTGAAAGCTCAATACAGCATATAAATGAAACATACCAAAGTTGAAGGGATATTGATGTGATAACTTTGCAAGCCCTGGGAACCTCACTCCACTTCCTTCCAATCAGTCTGTGTTGTATGTATACTAGGGGTGTAACGGTGATTTTAAAATGAAGCATGAAAATGCAATTGTAATCCACTGGCAGGTAATTCTGTAATAAATAAAATTCTCAAAAAATATATATATATATTGATACGGCATTAAAAAAAATTGAAAGATGTGAGGGCTGCTTTGATGTGTACATTAAATACACAAAAAGCAATCTGATGTAGGTGAGTATATTGTACTGTTGGCTTTATAAACTTTGCTTTATAGGTGACAAAGCAAATTACTGTAGAGTAATATCTAATAATTTATCTCATTAGAAAGAACAAAGAACGACCTGCGAGCCAAAAATTGACCCTGGGTCGCACTTTAGACATGCCTGCTTTACAGTGTTTCTAATTAGTATTTTATTTTTAGTAAAGTTCCATACCATTGTCGAACCGTTCTCATCTGTACTGAACTGTTCTGCTCTGAATGCATCTTATGCACTCATCTTTGTCCCTTTATAGAGATGAAGTGTTAAAAAACAACGTCGGGGCCAGGAGGCGGGGGGCATTAGAGGGACTGAGGAGATCTGCCGGGTCCGAGTCACGTCACACATCACCGACATAGATGGGCTGTGCAGCTGTTGTTACCTATACTCTCTGATATATACACTTGTCACCGTACACCGTATACGTATGTACACTGTATTTCAGACCTGGGCAAAGTAGAGCCCGCGGGCCACATCCGACCCTCTGCCTGTCCCTCACACATTTCAAGTTAATTAAAGTTGGAAAATAAATCTTTAATAAGTTCACTTTTGCTTTTACGTCGCCTACGCATATAAATCTGTGCGTGGGCACACATTTAACAAAATCATGACGCTCGTTGACGATTTAGCGTGTTATGTTAAAAATTGTTAGTTTAAAAAAAATAGTGATATTGGGGCTGGAATTAATCTGTGTTACAGCTAGTGCTATCAAGGAATAAAAAATATAGAGAGTTTAATGAATTATGTTCTGTAATAATTGATCTAATTAATCTTTTTTAATCACGTAAAAATTGCTGAGAAAAACCTCCCCTTGAGGTATTTTCATGTAAAATTCATTACAATATTATGGCAGATCGAAATATTGATATACAACAAAGAAGTGGCTTTAACAGACTTGAACAGATGCAGTCCTAGCCATTTACATTCCGCTGCATTTGAGACTAGTCCCAAGTACTGCGTGCAATCTTTAGTTTTGAACACCAGGGGGGAATATTGCTGTGTTCTTTTGTCAATCTCCAAATAATTCTAAAATAAAAATAAACTAAATCATCAAGTCCATATAAAGCTCTCAAGTGACAATGACAGTAAGAACACTTTTCTGAGCAATACAAGTATTGAACACTGAACCAGCTGAGGTCCAGTGATCTTTGGCTATAGCAACGCAGTTGGGCGGATCCTCCACCAAAATTTGTATTTCTTTTCGCCCTTGTACATCTTGCTGATTTTGGTCATGGCTTTAGTCCTGCACGGTGGCTTGTATGTTGGGTAATTGGATGCAGTTTGCAACACCTCTTGTCTTCCACTATGTTTTTATCGGCCTGCAGTTCATTGCTATCCACTTGGCAAGAACATTCGTCATCTTATTGGTCGCAGACTTGCTCATACGCGGGGTTTTCTCTTCGTGTTTAGTTTGGCGAAGAGCTTTGCTATGGCTTGCTAAATTGCTAATGCCTTTGCTGCTAACGTTAGTTGTGGCTGCACTCGTAGCTGAGTGCTTTACTCAAGTTTGTGTTCTTGTGCTCTTGTGGTAAACAAACTCTTTCTTACAAAAAAGGCATATCCTCTACAATTATCAATGGTGCCGTCAGAGCATTTTTTAAAATGTAAATTTGCCATTCCTCGGATCACATGCTCCTTCATTTTCATGTCTCCACTCTGCTACTGACCCCTCCTCACCTTGCCCTCCCAGTTACAATGGGAGCCAGCTGATGCTAAACAAGCTCAAACACAGTGACAGCCTATCTATATACACTTGATGGTGACCTTTGTTTTCCACCCCAACAACTCAAGCACAGGAAGCCCAATGCATAAAAACACATTTTATAAAAAGGCAACTCGCATACAGAAACAGTTAAAGATGAATAATTAGATTAACGCGAGTTAAAAAAAAACACACTAAATATCTCTATAATTAATTAATCACAGTTAATGCTTTAATTTGACACCCCTATTTGCAACAGTCGCTTTGCAAATGTTGAGCCGAAATTGGAGGAGAAGGCATTTGCGAAGGCGGACTGTAGGCTGTCTGAAAGAGTTGTAATTGCATATGTAGAGGAATAATGTACTAAAAGCTGACCAATCAAAGCACTTACGCTGCAACGCGAGGTTAGAACTTTCTGGAGTTGCAAGTCGAGCTACGAAAGAGGGCTTGGTGGGGGATGAGCAAGCTAGCAACATGTATGCAAGTGCCTCGACGCAGAAGCAAATACCAGGCTTGTTTTTAAGGCTTTAACACATGCAAACGCTGCCCGTCACACTGTACAAACAAACAGGTTTGGATCAGTGCCTTGCTTTATTCCCTCCTTGGCTCAACATAGTTCCTCAGGTTATCCATGGTGCTGTGGATGGGAAAGGATACATATCTGGCAGGTTACATTTTTTTAAACATGCACATTTTGTTTACTGTTGTTTTGACAAATTTACATTGAATAAATTATGTTTTTGCGAAGCGTATTTTCCATTAGGGTTGCATGGTGGGCTAGTGGTTAGCGTGTTGACGGAACAGTCAGGATATTGAGGGTTCGAATCTTTGTTTGTTCTCCCCATGCGTGTGTAGATTTTCTCTGAGGACTCTGGTTTCCTCCCACATTCCAAAAACATGTATATTAGGTTAATTGGAGATTCTAAATTAGATCCGATTTTAGATCCGATTGATATTGGATATCGGGCCGATATCAGCAAAAACCCCCCAAAACAAAACAGATTATATCGACCTGCATCTCAAATCCCTGATATTCGCACTCCAATCCAAGCAGTCGATTACAGATTCTCCCTGAACACGTCTATCCACACCGGACAGAGCCCATGTGATCACAACACCAATGTTTGCTAGCACGCTAACAAAGTAGCAAGGAGCAGGAGTGACGTCAGCCAAATGACAGTAAAAAGATGTTGCAGCTGAGCAAAAGTTGTCAAGCTTCTTGTGGTGGCACAGAACTGGGGAAGTTTAATACGACGAACCTCATCGCGCATGAAGCGGCATCACAAGGGAAACTCGCACGTGACGGCGAAAAGTCATTAGCTATAACAAAAACGAATGAGCGAATAATGACGGGTTTAAACACTGCATTGAGCATCTTGAACTTCACTATATTATGCTGAGCTGCCACTACATTGTGGATAAAACTATACACCACATGGGTGAGTTTTTCTCATACCTACTGATGTCCCGATCCGATCCTTTTGGGATGTGGAATGTCACCTCTTTGGTAGGGGAGGAGCCTGAGCTGGTGCACGAGGTTGAGAAGTTCCGGCTAGATACAGTTGGACTCACCTCAACACACAGCAAGGGCTCTGGAACCAGTCCTCTCGAGAGGGGCTGGACTTTATGCCACTCAGGCGTTGCCAGCAGTGAGAGGCGACGGGCAGGGGTGGCAATTACTGTTGCACCCCGGCTTGTGGCCTGTATGTTGGTGTTTAACCTGGTGATCCCTCCGCCTTCGGGTGGGGGTACGAGTCTTGACTGTTGTTTGCGCTTATGCGCCAAACAGCAGTTCAGAATACCCACCCTTTTTGGAGTCTGTAGAGGGAGTACTGGAGAGTACTCCCCCAGGGGATTCCCTTGTTCAGTTTAAGGGTTGTTATAAATAAGTTTCTTACTCAAAATGTAGATTCTTGCAATTTTTCAATGCTACTCTTAAAATTTTGATCAGGAGTGTATGTATTCTGTGTCCAGCTTCTCATCCACAATCAGCTGGGATAGGTTTTAGTTCACTCGTGACCCTAATGTGGGCAAGCAGTATAGAACACGGATGGTGTCAGACTGGGTTCATTCTGCCGACTTTCTTTGTCAGCCAACATGTGGCAAGTGTGTGCAGTAAAAGTGTCTCAAGTTGGTATCACATGGGGCAGAGCAAGGTTCCTATCAGCATACCACAGCTGCCAACCCGAAGGGCTTCGAGGAATCACGCCGGAATGATTGCAGTGAAGGCTTTTAAAGCCGCAATTTGTTACACAAATAAATTAGCCTGTTTGGTGTTTTGTTTGCACGCTTTGGCAAGTCGCAGTTGTAACTACGGAAACCCCTGGCTGTCGTGTGGCATTACTAATAGGGTGACAATTACAGGAGCGCCATTAATGTCAGCCTAGCTGCTGCTTTCACTCCCTATTAATCAGACACAACGGTAGTTATTTGCACAGGATACTATATACGCACTGGAGCTGCCAAAAGTATGTTTATGGTTAAACTTGATCCCCTTTGCTCACTATGAATAACATTAAGACAGTCAAGCTACCTGCATGCATAACAAGGTGTACACATTCTCATGCGCTCCAATTTGAGGCCACATGCAGCGTTTGCGGCTGCCCAGCTCTCAGAGTGCCAGAATGAGAGACTGTTGACAAAGAAAGTGATGTGAAAAACCCAGAGGTCAAGTTTTTTTCCTCCCCTCTCCATATGAAAGGAGCCACTTCCTGTCAAAGTATGCCATGCTTAAAGTGGGCCAATTCTATTTGTGGTTGTGCAATGGTATGAAAGAACAACTGTGCAGCCCCTTACAAGGAGGCAGTGTGTACCCTCATTACCTGGTTAATGCTCTTCTGGCAGGCGGCTGTAATGGGGCGAGAGTTTAATACCAGCTAAGTTTTATTTATTGTGCCCCACTCCCCATCCCCCACCCTGCACCCCAAACAAAAAATACTTAACAGGCTAAACGTATACGGTTACAGACATGTCTGCCCCTGCTCCACGCCTCGCCAGCTTTTACAGTGATTTACTGCATTTGCTGTTTGATTATGTCAAAAAGGGCCTTGTAAAATGTCATGTCTGCAATCTCTAGGCATCTTGTTGAAACACTTTGATATAAATGTACCTTGTAAAGAGCAATGTATTCACCTTTCACTTTCAATGTGTATTTTCCACTTCATTAGCACACTTGTACTGCCTGATGCAACAGCCTCTGGCATAAATACACAAAAATAACACCATTCACCATTGTTTGATACTGTCAGCCCATTTAACACGACTACACATTGCACTGTTGATCCAGGGTATGTTCACACTTTAAGACGGAAGACGATGATGTCACGGACTGAAATCTTTTTTCGTCTTTATCGAGTCTTTTTAATTTAAAGTGCTTAAAAAACACACGACCATATAAAGCCTGCTGTGCTTAAATCCAATGCTTAATTTCCTAGTATTAATTCAATCGATTGCTTACCTTTTTAAACGATGTTATATCGATATATGCCGTCCAGAATGGAAACTTGCTAAACACACATCAGTGTATTTGGATCATAGTAATATAAATTGATGCATCAATGTAGTGGATAATTCGTTCTTTCGGTCACTACCCAAAGCTCATGACCATAGGTGAGGGTGGGAACATAGATTGACCGGTAAATTGAAAGCTTTGCCTTCCGGCTCAGCTCGCTCTTCACCACGACGGTCTGGTACAGCAACCGCATTACTGCGCCAATCCGCCTGTCGCCCTCACGCTCCAACCTTCCCTCACTCGTGAACAAGACCCCGAGATACTTGAACTCCTCCACCTGGGGCAGGACCTCATTCCCAACCCGAAGGGAGCAATCCACCCTTTTCCATGGCCTCAGATTTGGAGGTGCTGAGTCTCATCCCAAAAGCTTCACACTCAGATGCAAACCGCCCCAGTAAAGGCTGAAAGTCACAGCCCGATGAGGCCATCAGGACCACATCGTTTGCAAAAGCAAAGACAAGATCCTAAGGCCCCCGAACTGAACTCCCTTGACGCCTTGGCTGCGCCTAGAAATTCTCTTCATGAAAATTATGAACAGAATCGGTGACAAAGGGCAGCCTTGGCGGAGGCCAACGTTAATGGTTATGGTTTAATTCATCTTGAATATGCACACAAATTACACTGGAGCTCATCACATAACACAATTCACAATTCTGCATGTCCAAGAAGGAGTATGAAGAAGCAAAGCTTATTTAATCCTACGCTTAATCAGTTTCACATTAGTTGCAATACATCTGTTCAATGTAAAACTGACTTGATCATGGTAAGAAATTGATAATAGCTGATGAAATAGTTGACAGAGACCCAGTTTGATGGTGTGTGAATACCCACCGAAAATGAAGAGTTTGTAGTCAATACAAGACTGGTTAGACGTAGCTTTGTATGTGCACGGTGGTTCAGGTGTGTTCTTCCTTGTGCTTTATAAACATCAACTGCTGGTACTGTTTCTTGAAATCGCTCATTTTAGTGCGTTGTTTGAGTTCACCAGAAACAGGCTTGACTTACTACTGGTAATGAGAACCAGGCTCCTGCTCGTACAAGGAATAGCACGTAGTAGCACGCCACCAATCCCGTACTCCCGGAGCACCCCCAACAGGACACCGCGAGGGACACGGTCGAATCTGATTTGTTAGATTTTGTCCACCGCCGACTATGAAATGCTTTTTGTGTTTATTTTAAAAGCAGGGCTGATGACGATCCCGACTAATAAACAGATTTGTTTTGCGTCTTTCTCCACCTCAAAGGAACAGGCTAAAATACTCAGATAAACGGATAAACATCACGGCCGCTCCCTCTGCAACCTGTGCTAATTAATGAACCTTTACATTACACTGTTGTAATAGACTGGACCGGCTCTGCTACAAGTTCTTTCATGAATTTATTGAGTGTTCCTTACCATCTTTGTCAAAGTTCTGGCACTTGTGGGTTATTTTGCAGCCGTCCTCAATAAAAAAAAAAAAAACACAGACTGTCAAAAATACGCAGTGCGCTTGAATACCTCATCAGTGCAGGGTGCACAGTGCTTAATAAAATTAAATAAAAAAGAAAAACAGGAGACAGACACTGAGTTTTTCATCATTCTGTGTGCCACCCACACACACATAATAAAGATGATTAAAGAATTGCCTGACCGGAATTTGTCTGTAGTGTACCAATATAAAAGAACCACTATCCATTCTTCACAGAAACTGAGTCACTAATGTGTGGTTGATTTTTTTTGGGCACGCCATTCCTTGGAATGATACGCAGACAAAAAGACTAGTTTGTTAGGCGCGCTGTTTGGTGGTACGATAACCAAGACAGTGTCCGAAAATCAAAATATTTTAATATTTCCGTCAAAAAAATCCTATGAAAACGGGGGCAAACGAAAAGCGAGGTACAACTGTGTACGTTGACGTATTCAGCTTCTTGCTCACATACTGTTTATTTTGCTCCTCAGGCAGACTTCCACTCAGATGTTGGCTCCCGGAAGTGTGACGAGCGGGCAGAACTCAGTCTGTAAGACCATGTGCGCTAAGACAGGTGAGTCTGATGCTGTGGTTCTGCACGTGCTAAGAAAGTTCCAGTGCCCTCTCCTTGTCTGTGTCAGTGATCAAAGCCAGGCATGGCGGACATTCCCCACGGAGCACGGATAAGCACCCCTGGATATTTTTAGTGTTGCTCTCTGTGGTGTGTAAAGGCAGTTAGATAGATTAGAATTGTTTCGCAGAGGTGATGTCATTGCTGAAGGATGAATAAACGAGACTTAACAATGATGGCATCTCTCTTTTTGAAACAGAGAGGACATTCCCATCTGTTGAACAATTCTCCCCAATTCCACTTACTATCCCTTTGCCAAAAGCTTGTTCACTTGCACCAAGAGAATCCAAAATCCAGCTCTGGGTTTATTGTGGCTAATGTGCTGCACTTGTGGCTTTCTCCGCTCACGTGTGACCCATCATCTTTCAGGACCTGAGCCGCTCTTTCCATCACGAGCCGGCGGCCCAGCGGAGTGTTGAGGTTATTGTAGCACCGGTGATATTAAGCAGTTTTCACCGATGCACCGCACATCTGTTTGTCTGATCACAGGCCTTTTTCCATGTGCAGCATTAGCATTAGCAAATCATACCGTTCATCACTTCATTTGAGTGTCACAGTCGAGCCCGAGCAGAGATCAGCCTGCGTTCGTCCAAACTGAGCTGTCGGAAAAATACGCTAGCTTACGCACCTCCCAGAAAAGAAACGTGTGTGTGTGTGTGACCAGAACATTTCTTTTCATTCTCCTTCTTCACGTATGAGCTCTGGTCTACGTTAACAAACATCTTATAATCTCATCAATTACTGTAAGTTACTCAACTTTTGAATATAACAAATGCATTTTTTTTTCATCATGTGCGGGGGTGGTGGAGAGAGGGTGCACTGATGACTTTTTGAAGCTCAACAAAAGACAGAGAAAGCCCTTGACCTTTAACAAGCCCTTTATTGGTTGTACGTCACTGCGATTATAACATTCCTTTCAATTAATAATGACTTTTTGACCTTCAACACTTCACTAGTTCCATTATTGATGAAACAAAACAGTTCATGCCATAATACAGCCAATGGTTACAGTGATGATGAAGGAAATAGTTATCGCAATAGTCTTGCAAAAACAAATGTAGCCGCTTGTGTACTCTTTTATATTAAAAAGAAAAAACAAGTGATGATTGAGTTGTACAGCTGAGGGCTGCAAAGTGGCGTGCGTGTACCCCTGGTGGTATACAAATTGTCATGGGGGTACGTGAATACAAATTAAAAACAGTGACTATATTAGCGGCTAATACTGTGAGTTACACAGTGCGCTTGAACACCTCATACACACGCCTCAGAACTTGTTCACTGTTCTGTGTGTGTTACATGAACAAATGCATACGTTAGATGATTATGTTGAAGATACGTATTTTAAATGACGATGTCATTTTAAATTGTGTGCTAAATGAGAGCTGGTCTTCTGAGCTGTATGAGCTTATAATTTGTTGCTTGACTGGATGCACTGACTAGAGTTGTATAAATGCAGTTGAAAAATAAGACACTGGATTTTTCGGAGCACTGATTGAGGCCAGGACAACTATGTATAGTTTGGGAACTAGCGAAACTATCTGCAATCAGTGATAACAAGGCAGGAGATAGCAATGAATAGCCTCTATTGTGAAGCCACACAAACGATAGCAGCCAGTTAACTACACATACTGTAACACACGTCAATATAAACAAATCTAACTTCATAACAAAAATCATACGGAGTCTCCCTCACTTCTTTGCTTGACTTTTGAGAAAAGACTCTGAAAAACTTCAGTTTTGAAGTTTCGTGTTTGCATGACTTCACAAAAGAAAAACCTCCATCATAGATGAAGCATGGTTCTGCCCAAGGACTCTAAATGGATAGGACCGTAGTGTCGGCTGCAAATTCATGTGTAGTACGCCAAGACGCTTCAAGTCCGCCATAATGGTGAGCAAGAGAGCTGGGCGGGGCTTGTCACACAGCAGTGTACCTAAGTCATCATCATCACTGACTTGTCATGAATTCAACTAATCACCCATAGAAACAGATTGGCTTA
Source organism: Dunckerocampus dactyliophorus (assembly GCF_027744805.1). Taxonomy (NCBI): domain Eukaryota; kingdom Metazoa; phylum Chordata; class Actinopteri; order Syngnathiformes; family Syngnathidae; genus Dunckerocampus; species Dunckerocampus dactyliophorus. Next base: position 14,271,658 of record NC_072831.1, read on the forward strand.
AAGCTATATTGTGTGGGATTCCCACACAATATACACTTTGTGAGTCTTGTCCACTGTCCTGTTTATTTACAAGAACCGGTGTTATAAATCTACAAAAGTTTCTGGATTCTGCTCATCGTCATGGCGGCTAAACCTGTGCAGGGCATAATACGGAAGTGGATGCAGAGTTGACAGCTTATCCATTCCGAGTCCTTAGTTCTGCCTCTGATGCACAACTTAAAATAGCAAGAGCAACAGATGTGGCAGCTGTAACATTTATCATGTAACAAATAACGAATAGACTAACCTAGCATGATGTTGCTGATAACGTGTGCGATGTTAGCACTGTAGCTCACATAGCTATGCTAGTATTGCTAAAGGTTGTGTTTATGTTTATTTTTAAAAAATGAGAAATTGCACAATAGTGCTTCTTTGAGCAACACTGTCAGACAAACACAGCTCATGAACATTAAAGCTAAGACACACAAAACGCCATCTTCCCAGTAGGGCTTACTAAAAGCACTAAGAAGCTCGATTTTGGGCAACAAACTTTTAATATATTATTGAAATTGTTGAAAATGTAAATAATTAGCACTGTCAGGGCTTTATAATTTTTTATTGTGGGTCTTGGGGAGTTCTTCCATTGACTTAAATATCAAAAAGTTCCCAAAAAGAACATAACTAATGTTAGTTAGCAACCTTTTTTGTTGTTAATGGAAATTGCATAAGACATTAAGATCAAATGATGAAACTACCGATCATCTTCTGGGCTAGAGAGAACGCTAGCCATCATGACTCAAATTTTCAAAATGATATAGTTCAAAAAAGGCCATTTTGGTTTGTTTGTATGTATGTTAGTGAGCAGCGTACTTTTTGGTTTGTGATAAATGACGTTAGTTCAGTGGTTCTCAATTATTTTCTGTCTGACAGAAATGATGTTGGCAGGTCTGCACATTGAAAGTACTCAATGCCTCTCACGCCCTCTGTGACAGTTCACCCCCCCAACACACACACACACAGTGACTCTGATTGCATCTGTTCATCCATCATCTAAAATCATCATTCATTAGTGGTGATTACCTATACATTTTAGAATTTTAAATTCATTTAATAAGTGTGTGACGCATACTGAAAAGAGACGGGGGATGGTACTACAGCTGAATCTAATTTAATGATTGCAACCGTCACTCTTATTACAAATGTTGATCCGAAATTGGAGGAGAATGTCAACATCAAGCCAGCAGAAGGCTTTAGGGGTTAGGGGGAGTGAGTGTCAAAAATAGACATTTTTATGGGTGTCGCAATTACTCGCGGATTTTCACCATTCGCTGGTGGTCCCGCAATGTAACTCCTGCGAAAAAATGTACTGTAGCTCATCTTTGGATGGAAGGAGTGAAAGAAGATAGAATTTGTCAGTACCAGCACCCACGTTAGACCAATGACGATGGAAGTGGGGGAGAAACAGAGTGCCAGTGTGATATTTCGGAGGCAGGAGGGGTGTAGGGTGTTATTAGAAGGGCCATAGCCTTTGTGGAGCTCTGTGTCTGCCCAGTTTACCTTTGCAGCGAGATGACTGCACTGCCCTGATTGACTGTGACAGCGACTCCAAATGGAGAGCATTCTCTGTGATCAGCTGTCAGTTGCCATTAATCACACTTTCCCTTTATCTCTCTCTCTTGTAAACTCTCCTAATCTCTTCCTCTCTCCGCTCAGACAACGCTCCTTTTGTCCGACTGCTCAAAGCCACTTCTTTTGCCTGCCTCACCGGTGTGTCGCTCTTGTCAGTTTTGTGACATGAAAAGCGGGATTCTTGTCGAGGTCCGATCAAAGTGTACAAGCCCCGGGGGAATATAGAGTCGCATGTGTTTTACAGGCCTCCTCTTGGCCCGATTGTCAAGCCTCAGCAGCCGGTGACAGGGAGAAGATTTATTGCTTTCTGTCTGAAAAGGAAATGAGTGAGAGACTGATCGTGTCAGGGCGAAGACTCTTTATCGGAGTCAGGCAATCAGGCTGACGTCCACTCATTCAGGTGCAAGTTATGGAATGAAAAACGTGCATCATATTTTATTGCAGAAGTACAGTTCGGTGTGGTGTGACAGTGCAACGCATGTAAAGCCCAATGATACAGTGCTGAGATACATAAACAAGGCCAGGAGGTCCTCGGTCTACTTAAAACTTTCGTTCCTACAACTGTGTTGTAAGTTGAGTTTCGGTGAAAGTCTTAAACTTACACGTATACAAGTATTAACATCTAAGTCACTCATACTGTACCACATGAAAGACATAGAAAATGCAATAATAAAAACTCCCTACTGGTTTAATTTAATTTGAACATACATACATAGTACATTGGAATACATCACATTACAATTGACAATTCCACATGTCCAAATATGAGTAGGAAGAAGCAATTATTTAATCCTACCCCCTCTCTGTTTCACATCAATTGCATATACTGTACATACATTTGTACACTTCCTGTATTCAACATGTGCCCTTCACCGATTCTGAAATAACATAAGAAAATGAAAAGGCAGTATGACAATGTATTACAAAAGGAGTTAAGGTTTGGAAATCATCCATCCATCCATTTTTTATACCGCTTATCCTAATTAGGGTCGCGGGGGTATGCTGGAGCTTATCCCAGCTGACTTTGGGCGAGAGGCGGGGTACACCCTGGACTGGTCATCAGCCAATGGCAGGGCACATATAGACAAACAATCATTCACACTCACATTCATACCTATGGACAATTTAGAGTCTCCAATGAACCTAACATGCATGTTTTTGGAATGTGGGAGGAAACCGGAGTACCCGGAGAAAACCCACACATGCACGGGGAGAACATGCAAACTTCACACAGAAATGCCCAACGGAGATTTGAACCCAGATCTTCCCAATCTCCAGACTGTGTGGCCAACATGCTAACCATCTTTGTAAATTTGTAAATAAATATATAATATATAATATATATAATATTTATATATAATATAAATAAATTCATAACATAATATTTATATAATGATAAGTGATGAAAGAGTTAATAGTTGACAGAAACTGACCTTTTTTGTAGTTCAGTTAGTGAGTGACATGTGCTTTTGTAATTATTTCCCCATATCGCCACACAATAACGTAGACAAGGTAACACCAGAGAGTAATAGAGGCGCAAAAACATTTTTGCTTTTTTCCAGTTTTAATGTATTTCTTGCTGCTTTGTTGTTTACTTTTAATGTGGGATTGCCAGCTCATTTTGTCATCTATTATACCACCTACAATTTCAATTTTGGTCACCCTGTCAAAGTCTATGCAGTCTATTTGTATTTGTGAATAAATGTCCTTCCTGCTGCTGCCAAATAACGTTATTTTAGTTTTACTCAGGTTCAAGGACAGTCTGTTTTTATCAAACCACCTTTTTGTATCGTCATTTCATCTGTGACTTTTTCTTAGCTTTTTAGCTCTTGTGTGCTTTCTCCAGAGCAAAATGCAGTAGTATCGTCTGCAAATAATACAAACTATAGATCTTTCATGACTTTACAGATTTAATTTATATGTCATTTATTTTATCCCTGTGGTTGTTTGCACACCGCAAGGGGTCTTGCAAGGGAGGCAAAGACAGGCTTATTGGGAAGAGGAAGTTTCAATAATGAGACCACTACGCTGCTTAGTTACTTAGCTTAGTTATTTCATAAGGGCAGATCCTTTCACATGTTCAAGCGGACCATCTTTATTCTTGATGCCAGTCAAATGGCTTAAACCAAGCATGGTCGGCATTTCTCCCTTTTCTGAGAATTTTACAGTGTCTAAACTCACTTCCATGGTGACGGGCTTCCTTTTCCTTGACGCACTGCCACCAGAAAGCTTGGGAGACACCATGACGGGGAAAAAAAGTTAATGAAAAAGGACAAAAGTGACACTTTCCTTCCTCGTTGTAGTGATGTGTGACTACGTATTATACCGTTTAGTATTAAAAATGTATGGGCATATGAAAGAAAATCCACCAGTAATAATTCACCTTAGCTTTTAACTGGCATGTTTTGTGTCCTTTTAATTTCATCGTTGTCCCGCAGATGTTAAAAAGTCTCTGTCATCCAATTAACAAAGTGCAGGTAGGTACCATACCATGTATCTCATATGCTAGCAGATGGCCAAAACTGGCACCACTCAGTATTTTAGTACACTTTACAATATTTGATTGTGGAAACACAAAAATGTGCATTGTGAGCAACACTGTTTTTTGGACATGGGGTACATTAATTGGGGTGAATTGCAGCCTGCAAAGGCAGACTTTGTTACCCACGTGTAGTATTGGGTGTTATGAGAGGGCAGGCATGGAATGAGATGGGGCGGATAATACTTTTCCCTTTATCTCCCTTTTGCTGAGCTACAGGAAGCTGCTTCCAGCTGTCATGTCATCGGCCTGGAAGTCAGTTTTCCATCTCAGTCAGGCCTCACGGCGTAGACGAGCACCAAGATAAACAAGAGTGCGCGGAGAGGGAATGAAAGGGAATACTGTTTGGGAGCACAAATGCACACGACAGCTCAAACTGTATTCGGAATGCCTTTTCTACTGGATGTCTGGTGGCGTGCCAGGCGATAGATAGACTGAGGCGCCAACCAGTGATAGCACACATAAAGGGAGGCATTGCAGTTGGATCACTCCCTTGTGATGCTCTTGTTTTTATTCAAGTTGTATGCCCCTAAAATGTGTGTTGTCATTGTTCTATTGTCACATTGCACATGCGGTTGTAAAAAAGAAGATAATTAATCAAAATGGAATTAATCAAACTGGTTTCTACGGGTAACGTTGAAATTTGAATATCCTCGTCAGATAGATACATTCAACACATCCTCATTCATCCCAGGAGGGGAATTAAAGTCACATAATTGTAAAAAGAAGCAAACTGCTGTAAATATGAAAATAATAAACCTGCTTAACGTTGTGGAGTTGTGAAATTACAGTACTGTGCAAAAATATCATAATTATACAAATGTTATTATTTTAATGACCTTTTCCACAGTAATCATTTTGACACAGTAAAACCGTAAATAGAAGGACACAGACAGTTATACTAAATGCCCCCCCCCAACCAAGGAAGAATCCACACAATCTTGGTAAAGATCCAGATAAAGGTGCTAATGTAGGATTTTATTCTTACAGTTTGAGTCACCATGGCCTCAGGAGAACAGTCCACCCCCACATAATCATAATCACATCCCCATCTGGTTGTCATCCTCCATGAACCAGGAAGTAACCTGATAATTAACTAACAGATGGCCAAACACACACACACACACACACACACACACGTGGTGGGATTGTGCGCTAAGAAGTGACATTCTAGTTATCTTTCAGTGGTTTGCAACTCAATAAAAAAACAAAGTCTATGACATGTCAGCTAATAACTCTTCTCTCTCATTAAAACATTTGACTTTTTTGCAAGAAGCAAATAGAAGGCGTCATGGACAGAATGATGTCATGGCATCTATAAGCGTCCAATCACATTGATTGCTCTGATGTCATCCCTACACTGCTCATAACATCTCGCATGCATATTTGGATAATAACTGCCGATTGCTATTATACTCGATGTTGTCACATACTAAGTAAGCATTGTAGTACAGAATGCTTTCTTTGCAGTTCAACTCTCTCATGCAATTTTTGATGACATTCTGGGGGAATTCTTTATTAACATTTCATGTGTTGCTTCCCCAGGACTTTCTGTGTACCGCAAGTTGCTTCCGGCCCGGGAGCAAAGTCCCAGATGACACCAATGTGACCAGAGGCGCATCCTGCCACTCTGCTGGCCTGACAGGTGTCTCTGCATGTAACCACACAGCCACACTGCCACACAGGTGTATTCTAGGTAAGGACAGCAGCAGAAAGCTTGCCAGGGCGCTATTCATTTGTCTGTCACACTGCCACAGACATGGCAGGAGATGGCGTGCCAGGCACGGAATTCCCAGCTTTGACGCAGTTTGGGATTTGTTGTGCAGCCGGAGAGCACGTGGCTCTTTCCAGCCTGCACTGCAGTCTCCACGCCAACAGTTCCCCCTTTCTTTCCCCCCTTTTTTTCTCTCCGTGCCATCAATGCCACGGAAAGATTTCACTGGCAGATATCTTTCAGCACATGCCCTGTTGGCATTTAATATGCTAGCTATTCACATGAAGCTACCCCTCCCGCAACCTCCAGTGAGAGACATCCCATGAATGGTGAGCACGCTGCCAAGTTCCTGGCATTAGACACTGACTTGGACACAGGTTGGAAACACAGTTACCAAATCTGACTCTGTGCTCCTCTCCGGCCAAAGGATGTGTTTAATTATAGCAACGTTTGCTGACGGCTTGTGACTCTTCTCTTAATTTATTGACACATGGATGTTTTTTTTGATGGATGGACCTCATTTAATATGTTGAGTAAATTATCGTGTCATTACATATACAAAAGATGAACCTCATGTTGATGCACAACGCAGGTTAATGGTGCACGTGTGCACCAGCATCCTCATGGATATACAGTTGCTCGCAAAATGAGTACAACGCTCACATTTCAGCCAATATCAAGGGGCATACTACAGAAACAAAACTTGGTTATGGCTTAGACTAGTCAGTGTACAGCTTGTATAGCAGTATAGAGTTACTGTCCTTGGAAATAAGTCAACACAGCCTTTATTTCTGGAAAGCTGGCAACACACGTGAGTACACCTCACAGTAAACATGTCCAAAGTGTGACTATGTAGTGCGAGCACCATCGTGCAAGTAGTACTGCCTTAATCCTCTTGGGTATGGAATTGACCAGAGCTGCACAGGTTGTTACTGGAATTCTCTTCCACTCTTCCGTGATGACATCAGTGGTGGATGCGACACCTTGCACTCCTCTACCTTCCACTTGAAGATGTCCCACAGGTGCTCAATTAGGTTAAGTCTAGAGAGTCCATTACCTTCACCTTCAGCTTCCTCTGCAAGGTACTTGTCATTTGGAGGAGTGTTTGGGTTTGTTACCATGTTGGAAAACTGACATGCGGCCCAGTTTCCAAAGGGAAGGGACCATGCTCTGTGTCCGAAGGTCACAGTATATGTTGGGTTTTATGTTTCCCTCAATAAACTTCAGCTCCCCAGTACCGGCAGGACTCATGCAGCCCCAGACCATGACACTACCACTGCAATGCTTGACCGTAGGTAAGACACAATTATTTCTGTAATTCTGTTGCCAGCAATTTAGATGGATTGAATGAAAAGTAAACCTATAGTTCTAAAGGCTGTCCTGTACACGGACTACTGTAAAGTATATTCACGTTTCATTTCTTTAGCATTGTGCCTTGAGAAGATATGCTGTAATAAAAATGGTTGCTGAAATGTGAGGAGTGTGCTCACTTTTGTGAGTGGATAAAGAGAAACCTCAGGGTGTGTTGTTAATAAAAACTTGTCGTTGTGTAGTTATAGATTCAGCATATGTTGGTGATCACGTCGAATGAAATACTTGAATTTCACACATGTCATTCTGATATCTGCTGCTGTTGACTTTTGCACAGACTGTCATATTCAATTTTTGGATTATCTTGTAACATTCGCAATGCACGGCCGTCATGTCAGATGTCATGTTGTGTATTTACACCGGCGCATGCTTTCTTACAAGACTCCATATCAGTGTGTATTTGTGTTTGTACTGCGCTACTGCAGTTTAGTTTACTGACAATCCCTGACTGTTTACAACTCTCACGCATGGAAATGTTAGCTATTTTTTGGGGAATCACTGGGGCTGTAGCAAACTCTGAGACATCTATGAAATACCTGATGATCATATCCAAATGTACGCTCGACATACAGTAAAAACAGTGAAAGATGTGGATCTCTGCTTTCTGGTCATCTGGATTGACTCTGTTGTTACCCTTTAAATTAAAGTGCTTTATACAAACAAAAACAACACAAAATTTCCAAAACTGCTTAACAAATCTACCCAACTGTCATTTAATTAAAAAAAAGGTGGTTCCAAGAGTAATAAGAACATAATTTACAGTTTGTGACCTAAATTAGTGTTCAGTTGCATGCTCTCATTCAGGATGGGCATAATAATCCACTAACTGAGCCTTAGGAATTTAGGTGAATGATTGTATTGTTTTGAAGAAAATGTGGCGAAGTGGAGTGCACGACTTGACGTGACGTTGAGTTACATTCACGCTATGTATGGCTGCTCTTTACAACACTGGCATGGAAACAGGGGTTCAGAACATTCAGAGACAGATTCTCCCATCCCTTGAAAAATAATACAAAAAAAGAAAACAATGACAATCCATCGCTTAATTGTTAGTCAACCTCAAGGAAATGTAGTCCAATGCCCATCCCTCGCTCTCATACAACAGACAGGCTTTACTTTCAAGTGAAATCATCCCTGTTGCAATGCAGAGGTATTAACATCAACATTGAAATACGACTTTGAATAGGTTGGTTTCCAGCATTTTTATCATATTTTCCTAAAATCATTTTTATTCAACAGCATTTAATCCTAAATACACAGTGTAGCACAGCATTGCTTTCCAGCTTGGACATCCAAACGTGTCCTGTGTGTCCTGTCATGCTGAGTTCAGTCTCTCTTCTCAGTCGTTTTTCTGTTTTTTCCACCGTCTTTTGGACTGCAATTATTTCTATGTCCTTAAGAATGCAGTGGTCATTCCAAGACAAGTTTTGTTCTGTTCTTCTTTTGATCAAAACAGGATGAGAATAGACTGAGGTACGCGCTGTTGAAAATGCTGGAATATGAAATAGAACGTAAGAAAGACGATTAAGGAACGGTCACCGAGAGGTCTGTTGGGTTTGACGGCGCCATCAGTCAACTTGACCAGATGCTGTCATTGTCTGTTATGGAGCTTGGACAAGGCTGAAGAAGGGGCAGTGGACGCTCCCCAAACCCCTTTGAGTCGCTCCTGAGTAGTGCAGGAAGTGTCTCTGTGATCCCTGAAGCCTCTTAGCTGCACTTGCAGGACTTGACTACCATGTTGGACAGCTGCTCCACTTTAGGCGAGCGACCCACGTAGTAGAGGATGGTGAGGGGCTCCAAGTCCTGGGGGACACAGCAGGGTGAGGCCGACGCCTCCGGGTTCAAGGTGTTGTACAGGCTCAGCAGCTTTTAGTGGAGAGGACAGAGCAGGGATCAGAAAGGTTTCAGACTTTAACAGGAACTTGTGGTGGTGTTTGTCTCACGGTGCTGTGGGTGGTGTCAGCGCTGCGTAGATAAGGACAGGGACCAGAGCAGAAGTTGGCGTAGTAGCCTTCAGGCTGATGGATCCACCTCCAACCTAAGTCCTGGCGGAAGTTAATATAAAGTGGCCGCACACAACAGTTCTCTTCGTAATTGCTGCAGACAAGAAGGAAGAGGAGATTAGAGGTCTTTACAACACGACCATGTAAACGTCAGCTATTTCCTCCCTGATGAGAGAAGTTCACAAATTCCACTCTTAGGTGTGCCCTTATTTTCCCTCGCTCCCAGTCGGCCCAGGTGTCTGTCAGCCCCACAGAGGAAATGTGGAGGTGAGGAGATGCCTGGCACGTAAAAGTGGTGAGCATTTTCTAGTAGCCGGGACAGATCCCGACTTGTCATGCTCGTCTCGCTGATGAACACATTTATTTCGTGTCAGTGTCTTCCTGCCTGCCATCCCGCATGTTGGCCCGATGCTTGTACAGCTGGATCACGATAACACACCTGCAGCTTATCTTGGACAGAAAACAACGCTTCCAATGACACTGAAATGTCATCATGTTGTTTGTCCAGTAGAGCGTGCTATCTATCTATCTGTCTGTCTATCTATCTTATCTATCTAAAAATGTGTCATCTCCCTCATTTGTTACACTTTTCAGAGAAGAAGCATTAAAAAGCTCACTACACATGTGGACCCTGGAGTTCTGGCAAATTTTCATCAGTCAGCAACAGACGTGAGAGCTGTCTTCAGCGAACAGACTAACCTAGCATGTTGTTGCTGTCAAAATGTGACTGGAATGTTAGCGTTTGTCTATATGTGCCCTGCGATTGGCTGGCGACCAGTGCAGGGAGTACCCCGCCTCTCGCACAAAGTCAGCTGGGATAGGCTCCAGCATACCCTCGCGACCGTAATGAGGATTAAGCGGCATAGAAAACGGATGGATGGATGTAATGTTAGCTCTGTAGCTCACATAGCTATAGCTATGTTTCCCCAGGACATGCCCTGTTTTCACGTCCTGTCCTGGCCTTCCTGTTTTTTTTTTTTTTTTCAGAAACTGTTGAGTTTTCATTGTATTTATTGGGTCATTGAATTGGTTTTAGGGCACTGTGCTGCATCTTCTATGCCGCTTATCCTTATAGCTGATATTATTTCATATTTTTTTTAGCTATTTGTCCAGTAAGACTTGAAAAATAAACTACTATTTTCTTACAGGCCATTTTTCCTAATACAGAAGAGACATTATTTTACTCCGGAGATTTTTTTAACTTATTTTTGCACCATTGAAACTTATCAAATATATATTATTTTATGCATAATAAAACATGTTGAGTAACTTCTAAGAAGCCTATCTGAATTTGTGTGTTTGGTTATAGATGGTATTTTGTAATATAACAATTTTGTATCCATACAGAGGAGGCATACTTTACATGTGCTACAAATATAAGGCATCTTTGAGTAAGGCATCTTTGAGGCATCTTCGGTGCATATAACATGGCATCTATTACGTGCAAAGGCAAGTGCAGCGTTCCAGTGTCTATGTAAAAAGTGGCATCGAGACAATCTGTCAGACAAACACAGCACATTAGCATTAAAGCTACAGACACACAAAACGGCGAATACAAATTGTGGAACCTGAGACTCATTTCAAATTGTGGAGAAATACTCTGATATGGGACCTTTAAAACTGTTATTCTTATGGCTGGGTGGTTCTACTGCCTTATAGTGAGACGAATCGCATCATTTCACTGTAACTCCCTGACAGTTTGCATAGTAACACATGTAGTGAGCAAATGGGCCTTACTTGAAGCAGTAATTGGTGTCAAGTGCTCTCTTGCGCCTGCGGGAGGACGAGTGTGCGTCGAGCCTGTGGGGGGGCAGCATCATGAGGATGAGATGGGGGTACAGCTGCTCCCTTTGTTTCTTGGTGCGGCTCAGATCGTCAAAGTCTGCCTCCATACCTGCAGGACGGAGTGAGAAAGCACACAGACTTTTAGTGCAGCCACAACTAATAGGTCATAATCAGCTGTCATTTTTTTACAGACGGATAATATAGAGACTGGACTTTTCATCCTTCTTCCATTGTAGCACTCTCCTAACCTCCCTCTTCCCACCGTCTGCTCCTCCGCTCTAGGCCTGATGGCAAAAGCAGCAGATATCTCAGGAGAGATGTTGCCGGTGGATATGTTGGCCCTGCTTTAATTAGGGCCAATCGTCTAAGCGCCATGGCAGCACATTCCTTGTGGCCAAGCCCGTTCCGGAGCGTTCCCAGGACCCGGGGCTCGGGGGCCCCTCATGCTAAGTGAGATACCAGATCAGTGTCATTCCCATGCTCTCAGTCTGATTTCCTCGTAGGAGGGAGCCTTTATCGCCATCACTGTAGTAATGACTATCACTGCAGGCATGCTTGGGGCTCATGCTGATAAGTGTGCTCAACACAATGACACAGCTTCACTCATTCATTACACTGACCTGATCCAAAAATAGGCATGGGAAATTTACTTTATATGAAATAAATGGCAAAAATATATAGCGGTACTGCAAAAAAATGATAATGTAAATCACACATATTTAACATAGCGCCTCTTTTTTCAGTGTTATGTCAACCTTTTCAAATATAAATAAATATTCATATCAATAAATATGGATATGTTACGTTAATATTAATACACAATACACTTTCGCTCCTGTACAGTAGCCAATGAGAGAGGGGCTATAATGTGTTGTTGGGCGGATTTTGAGACCTTAAAACCTTAAGACTTTTACTACAAAGACGTTAATGACTGGTGGAGATTTTAAATAAGGTTAAGGATAACGATCATGAAGCTGCTGAGTTGGATCCCCTATAATGACGAATCACTGTCTTCCATCCACACCCCTGATCAAAAGACCAGTAAGACCAGTTGAAAAATTGCAAGAATTTACATTTTGCACGGTTGGATCTTAAGGAGGTTCTAAGTAGAGCTTCAAAATGCAACAAAAAAAAAGAAGAAAATTGGAAGTGAGAAAAACATTTTTGAACAAACCATTAAACAACCATTAAAAACCGTTCAGCAGTTGATCAAAAGTTCAACACCACAGCATTTAGAAGTCAAAATCTTCATTAAAAAAAAAGTCAAGTGGTAAACCCAAAGAAATGTCACCAGCCATTAGCTGTCCGTCAAGACACGGGACAATTCTCGGCCCAAATGAAGGTTGTTACTGGTGCTGAGTGAGGTCCAATAATCATCAAACGGCATCTGTGAGAAAAGGCTTTTAAGAACAAAAAAAATATCTTAAAAGGCCTCGTCTCCTTCAACGCCACAAAACTGATCGTTTGGAATTTGCCTGAGAGCACCAAACATGGGACATTGAAAGGTGGAAGAAAGTGTAATGTAATGTAACCTGCTGTGTTTGCCCACACTTTTTATGACACTTTATTCACTTTTTACAAATATACTGTAACTCTGACAGACGTAATAGATGCCAAATATCACATAGAACAACTTAACATTAAGGAGTGGGACAGGAGGACACAAACATTAGCAACACTACCATAGTACATTAAAAATATATTATTTTTCCTAATTTTTATTTTTCCTCTGGCGGAACTTGTTTGCGTCAACGGCGACATTGACCGTGAAGCTGTGATTGATCGGCTTTTCTGCCAACGTTATTTCCAGTTCTATATAATTTTATGCGGATGGTACTTCAGTCACCATTGTTTGCTACTACACCGGAAGCTACATGGTAATAACCAAAGAGAAAAGAGGTTTGTTGTTGCTCACTCTCAGCAAAACACTGCCCCTAGCACTCTGGTGGGGAATTGCACGTCAAGTTCTCGCTCCCGGCCAAAGAGCTACGAATGGATCAAGATGGCGTCAGAAGGGCCGGCAATACAACTCCCCTGTAGCATAATTTAGTCTTTAGTAGCTGACCGACCAATAGCTGGCAGAGCTCCAGGCTTCATTTTATGACGTGTAGTGAAGCCTGCCTTTTTTTCCTTTCCGAAACAGTTCTTTTGTTAAGCGGTGTGTGTACACACGGGACGGGCTCGTGCAGCTGAAGGCGCTTCATGTCCATGAAGTTTTCATTTCATGACGTCATAAAAATCCGGAACTTCAAAAGCGAGCATTTTTGGGGTGCCTCTTGTCTCTAAAGTGGAGCAAACAAGTGAGGGAGATTTCTCACGTTTGGCGCTCATGTACATGCTTCTAGGGACATATATCACTGTTATGACATCATTAAAAAGTGAATTGTGCAGAATAGGGGACTTTAAATGGGAAATTACTTTTCGTTTCAAGAATGATAATAATAATAATAAGAATTCAGTCGTCTCTCGCAATATCGTGGTTCAGTTATCTCTCCCTGTTTCCCAGAAATTAATCAATGAATAAACACTTTGTTTATTATTAGTCCAAACAAATGCAAGTGATATGTAGTATTCTGGTCACTAGGTGGCAGTAATGACACAAAACATTGAGACATTACCGTATATTACGTTACCTTAACACTGCATGAAGTCAGCCATGACCGGTCTGACATGATAGATTGAAAAAAGTTATCCTCCCATCCCCTGTGGAAGTGGTACGTTTTTACCTTCTTAAGTTGAGAAGAAATACATTTGAGACTAACTGGTTAGCTCGCCTGCTTGCTAGCTCACGGCCATCTCGAGTCCCTGCAGCATAAAGAGCTTTCTACAGAGCTCTAATTATGTTGAAAACCGTATTTAAAAAGTAATAAACTGGTTTCCTAATGTGTAACTACGAAAATACTCCATTTATTAGCATTGAATCCTATATTGCAGAAATTCATTTAAAGCGCGAGTGTATGGAACAAATTAACCGCGATAAACAAGGGACGACTGTAGTGCTAAGTGACATCCAGGTAACCCAATCTCACCTTTAAACTTCACCTCTAGCACCTCGTTGACGTTCTCAATTATGTCCCCGTTGGGCTTGAAAGTGTGACATGGACAGTGCACGCTGATCTCCAGGCCAAGATTGGTCTCTGCGAGGGATGTAAAGCATGGATTGATGCACTTATACCGGCAGCACTGCTACGTGACAGAGCGGTGTGGTGCTCTACTCACGTCTGTACATGAGCCACTCCCTCACTGTCTCTGTAACATCAAAAGAGACCCACTCAGACATCCCCTTGGTCAGGACGTTCTTGCCCCCGATGTAGCGCTGTTTGGCTTTGGGGTCATCTTTCTGGAGGATCTGCAAGGAAGGATGAAAATGTGACCCAGCTGCATAAACTCTCTCTTTAACACACACACAAACACACACACACACACACACACAGAAGCTGTCTGTCTGAGCCAGACTCTCCAGGATGCCTTGGGCCAAATGTCTACTCTTCATGGAAAAAGTGACTGCCTGTGTTGATATCCCCATTTTGCAAGTTAATGCCTGCATGTTACCCTCCTGCCAATAGGAACCTGGCTGCTCTTCACATCAGCAGCTCACACACGAGAGAGGCAGTGCCACACAGTCCAGTAGGCAGTGTTGAACGACAATGAAGCTCTGCGCTGCGCTCGTCCCCTAAACATGTCATCATGCTCAAAACCGCCAATTCGATTCACTTCCTGCACAGCACTAAACAAAAATGCTTATCCTTATTCCCAGTACAACATCGAAAAGTCACACAATTCAGATTCCTGCTACAATTTTCTAGAAAATAAAGCCCAAAACTTCAAACTACAAACCCACGTCATGCATGGCCTAAAGCGAGCGTCAAGGGATTAGCTCTGGGTATGCATTTACTTTTTCATTGGTTTTTCTGAACATTTTCCAAAAGAAAGCCCATCGTTATGGATGGAAAAGTTAACTAAAAGTTAGTTTTGTTTTTTTTTTACATAGAAAACAGTCTGAAAAGACTAGCCGTCATATATTCAGGGTCTAGAGAGCGACCAAACAGCTTCTCCACAACAGAACCAGAGCTTTTCTTCCTGTCAGTCACACACACAGCAGTGACCTGGAGACACAGAGACCCACTCATCTTCAAGGTAGGGCAAGTTAACAAACAAGGAGGACTTACGATGCAAATTTTTAGATAATGGCCATCATTGTAACAATCGTTGAACAACTGTTGAGAAGCTCAGAAACGTGATTCATGAAATGTGATGAATACATTTTTTTTCTTTGATTTTGTCTTAAAAATTATATATTACCAACACGGTGCATGAAGTCTCACATTCAAAGCACTAAGATGCCAACATCAACATATGCATCAGCACTTGCTGTGAAAGTTGAGGCACTGTGTTTTGTTCTTACGTCTCAGTATTAACCATGGTTTGCTTCTTATTCCACTTGCATGACAGTTAAAAAGTTTACAAAGTGAGACACATCTCACTCACTGTTGTTCTCATGCGTCATTCGAATTAAAACTAGGGATGCTCGATAATATCGGCCGAACAATATGTTATTATATTTGATTGGCATATGAATGAGATATCCGTTCATATCGGATTTGTTTTTTACGCCGATACTGATATCGAGTGATGACGCTGTGCTCCACACGAGTCGTGCCCCGCACACATTGTGGTCAGTATGTCCGCTGTCTTGAATTATTTCCAAGTTTCTCAAGTTTATTTATCTGTCTGTCTGTCTGTCTATCTATCTATCTCTAGCGTAATTGGATTGTGAATTTATTAAGTCTAACCTGTCTTATTTGTTGATAGTAGGAGAACATGTTTTTTTTGGTTGACTAATGGTCATGATTTTTTAAGGACTTTTGTTGAAGCAAAATGTAAAAAATAAAAACGGCAAGCCAATATCGAGCATCTCTTTTGTTTTAAGTTTTTTATACCTTAATATTAACAGAGGTTAACTTCCCTCTACAGCTGCGTGACAGAGAGTGTTAAAATGTTTCTTACAGTACAGGTAACTAGGGTTTGATGGTGTTAGCATGATCATGGAACAGATTATTTCCATTATTTCAAAAGGAAAAAAGTCGAAGGTCAACCAGCGCCCCAGACCGATTTGTGTTTATCTGGTCTGCTTGAGTACCTTGGCCTAACCATGGTCCCAAAAAGTATCAGAATGTAATCTAACTTCCTGTGGGAAGCAGGGTCTGAGGACCGCTAGCATCAGGCCTCTGCCAATCTGCTCTGGCGTGAAAAGTGCGGGGGCGATGGAGTGACAAGGTCCATTTACTCCCCCAGTGGGTAACCCTGCCTCTATCTCTTTACGGACCCCTGGAAACAATCTGCATCCAGAACCGGCCTCAGAGGCGGGATGCAGTCTGGAGACGCTTGTCTCCCTGGCCGGAAATGTAGCAACTCAATCATTACTCTTAGGCTCTCACGGGAGATTAATGGGGAAACTGAATTACAAAAAACTCCTTGCTACAAAAACAATTAAATCCACACAAATGCACGTGGAGAGCTTTACTAAAATGATGGCTTGTTTTCCATAAAGAAGGACTGCAGCTTTGAGAATGTCAGCGTAAAAAAGCAATAACAGATTAGCAATCTGAAAAGATGCCGTGCAGGCTTTTAAATGTGCTCTAATGCACAATCCATGAGCATATGGAATAATGATCAGTACTACAGAGGGAGTTGGACTAATATAAAATAAATGTATTCGGACTGCAGGCTCTTACTGTCGGACCTGGTGGCGGGGGGGGCATTAGCAAGTTCACACACCTGGTAGAGCTCGATCCTCTGCTCGTTTTTCTTGGCACCGGGGTTGGGGATCCTCAGAGCTCGAAACTCGGCCCGGAACAAGTTGGTGGAGTTCTTCTCCATGGTGGAGACGTTGAAGCGGAATACCTTGGAAGTGATCCCCTTTGGGCAGTAGGGGAGGTCATCTGCAGGTAAAATGGAAAAGCATGACTCAAACAGTAGATTTTTATGTGGGACTCGAAGCTGAAATGTTGCTTTTGGCAAAACTCCTTGAAGCCTTTATTCATCTCTTACCTCATTGGATAGGTTATTATTAAAGCCTATTTTCCGAGGATATTCTTGTTTATCTTCTGGTGATTCATATGATTTTCAGAGTATTTTTCGGATGCAGCTAATGCAGCAAAGTGGATTAGTGGTTAGTAGCAAAAAAGATTTTGAATTGGTGCCTTTTTTTTTTGAGTTTGCATGTTGTCCTTTTGCCTGCATGGGTTCGCTGCTACCAGTGCAATAACATGGGCGATTCAAATACTTGTGCCCAGAACCAGTGGACCTCTAGAATGGGTCTCTTCTACTAGACTAGTATAGATAGATAGATTTTATTGAGAGATGCACAATCTACCAATATTCGATGCACTTCATCATTGATACTGATAGCAACCGATATTGTGTAATGAACACATGTTGCTTCTTTTACTGTGATACCACTGGTTGCATTGCACAGATAAAGTAGTTCCTCACCACTTTGCACTTGAAATTTTGCAGCTTCACCCTGTCACGGTTTTTCAAAAATATATTAATTAAGAAATCATTGTTGTTTCGTGGTTTTCGTGGCCTATTAGCAAAAAAAAAAGAGCTAATTTTAGATTTTAAAAAAAGTAAAAGTAAAAGTGACTATAGGGGTGTTATTTCATGTCTACAGGGCTTTAAAAATGTTAAAAACTGTATTTAGAAGGTCGTAAATAGGGTTTCTATGCTCGAACTAAAATATTTTATTTATAAATAAACACTCCTATTTTGTGGAAATTCACTCAAGGAACCAATTAACTGCGATAATCGAGGGATTCTTGTAAACACTTTCCGAAATGTGACAAATATTGCAATATGGAATGTAAGTTACAGAAAAAGTGCCGGATTTATTGTAAACATTTGGTCTCAACAAAATAGTCATGACCAATTCACAAATAAGAATCCAATTAAATAATGCTGGCAATGATACTATTTGGGAAGCTGCACATTTCTATGTGGCACAAACATCCATATAAGAACAAGGTTAAGTGCCAAGTGTGAAACACTGGACCCCACCCTCCATCCATCCATTTTCCAAACCGCTTGTCCTCACTAGGGTTGCGGGTATGCTGGAGCCTGTCACTGGACTAATACTGTACAATCAATGTTATTATTTTTCTGCAGGTACGCCAGCAGCATGTGACCCAGAGGGATTCTAGCTGATGTGCAACATTAAAGGAAGACAACTTACTTACTTACACAGCACTTTACAATCATCGCAAATTCCATATTTACAATCCGAAGGCGACACTTGAAAATAATTCTAGACTGATGTGGCGCACGACATCATCACTTATGTGCCAATATCATTATTGGCAGAAACACTGATACTGATATAAATCGATATCTCATTTTTATGCCGACATCAGCCGACCGGTATTATCGACCATCCCTATTTTTAACAGTTTGGTAGCGAAATTCGTGAAATATGAAACAGCAATGCAAACGCACAAAGTATCATTCCTATTAAACATGTCCAGCTTGCAAAAGAGAACAGTAGTGCTGTTTATTAAGTTTATAAGGAGCCGATATTCCCTAAAACTGGCTTGTTCTATTTGGATGAAGCTCCAACCACTCGTGTCAAGGGGATAATTAAACCTAAGTTGTGATTGGCATGTGATGAGTCCAGGATGTACCATCAGCTCTAAAACGCTAGATGGATGAACAGCAGGATACAGCTCTTGCTATGTAGCATCTGCGCATGCCTCGCGTGACCCCAGCTGCAATGAAAACCAAATGCCGCATGTGGCTGCACTAACATGCCCTTCCCACTAACCCTTCAGCTCCACAGGTGCTCAGACAGAAGCCCAGATATTCCCAAGAAGCAGAGTCTCGGCTGTGGCTCAGGAACGTGCGGGCCCACGTGCTGGAACAGGACAACGTCCCAGCAACCAGCAAGGAGGCAAACGACTCCACATGCTCTGCAAGCGTGAACTTGTAATACACCTCCCTGGCGCGTGCACGTCTGATAATGTGGCATGCTTGACATTTAGAGAATATAAATGGCCGCATTGTGCGTGTATCTGAAAAGCTTCCTGTTGCACCCGAGGCTCGCCCTTCTTTTCATCATATCACCCAATAGGTTATTATTCTAACAAGCCGGGCACATGCGGCGAGGAGCTAAACAAGCACATAGCAAACGTTTTATGAGCAAAGTGGAAACAGTCATTTACAGCCAAGCTCTGGCTAATTTATTACCCCGAGCTTTAAGTCTATTAGAGACTGAGGGGGGGTTTTAACACCTTTAGTTTTGATACAATGGAAACTCATAAATGCATCTGTCATCATAGAAGCATCACAGACTTGATTTGACCCATAATCCTATTCCAGTGGCCTTCCAGTCATTATCTGACATTTCCACTACCTTTTTTTTTTTTTTTAAATGTTTCCTATTTATAGTTGACCTTTACAGCATTCATCACCAGCCATATATCTGTCCAGTGTTTCCACACGATCTACAACGAGCAAACCTCGGTAGCCCTTTGCTCCACTCATTCATTGCCCCCACCCCCACTGGAGGCAAAAAGCCCCCTTTTGGATGGGAGATTTGAAATTCTAATCAAGTCTTTGGTTTCCTTTTGGATGACCTCATTTTTCCCATTGCAATGGTTTTAGGTGGATTTCACATTATGGCTTATTTTTGCCAAGGGTCTGAAAGGTAATTTGTTCCATGTTGGCAAGTGGAGGGGATTGCTTGCATAATTAAAATGAAATACATATACTAATTTTATGACCCAATATTTGAATGAGTCACATGCTGACACAAACCTCTGAAGCAATCTCCAGTATGTCCAGCATATATCGAACATCAACTTTTAAAGGGGAACCTCCTAAAGTCGTACGATTTGGACTTGGACCAAATTTTTGTCAGCAAATCTTGTGAGACTTACGCTGAGTGAGCATCTAAAGGATTAACCCCACAAGATGGTTTTACTTTTTCTTTAGCTTTGTGTACTGCCATCACAGAAACATACCAGAGATAGAATAGAACCAAAAATGCAACAAAAATACCCATGTCGCATAAAGCGTCAGGTACACGAATAATGAATTCTCAATTACGTACCCAAAGTAATTTTATCTACCGACCACTAATTCCAGCAGTAGCCATGAAACGCCACCAGGTGGCAGTATTTTTCTAGAAACACCTGTATGTTTCCTCTCACTGCGCTTCTGTCAGCTGTCATCAAAGAAGAGTAGTTTGACTTTATTTTAGTTTTATTTTAGAATCATTGATTTGATCACTTAACGGTGCTGTCTGCCTTGGTTAGGTACTGCATGGAGGGCGCTGACCTTCAAATTTGTATATTCTACCCTCTTCGTGCCCCGATGTTGCAAGCCACGCCCCATGTAAGTCACACAGAGGCGCAGTTCCTATGTTTGTGGTCAGCTAATGATGGTCATTTGCCAAAGTTTAGCTGTTAACGCTATCATTGAATGTATAGCCTATCATAACCACACAATGACTCCAAATTGTCCATCGTTTCTCTGAGACTGCTTTTGTTTATGTGCACACGCAACGGACATGTGCGTGTATACGAGACAGCGGTGAGTGAACGCCACGAGCACCATCATTTTATTCAGGTCCAATGAATTTTTTTGTTTAAATTTCAACTTTGAATTGTCACAAATATAGGAATTTATTTGTTCAATCTGTTCTTTTAAACCACTATTGCCAACATCTGCTAACCGGTGGGGATGTTCCTATATTTTTTGGTTGGAAAAAAGTGTACTTTGGAGATGCAGAGAGACAGAAACGTTAAAACATGTTTTTCTGATGGTAGAAGTTTGGCCCTGGAACAACTGAATTCACTACTTCCTTTGGGAAAATTTGTTTAGAACTTAGAAGAACTTGGAAGTTGACGACAGAATTTATTACAGTATCAGTTATTATAGAGGTTCCACTCTATAAGGGCGAATACAGATTCCCTAACTTTATTAGCGTTTTGATGAACTGCAGCAATGAACACCCAGTAGCCACATTGGAGCTCATTCTTGTGTTGATTCTCAATGACAGGAGCAAAGATGGCCTCTAGAAAGAAATGAGGCCAGTGTGAGGACAAACTCTTGGTGATCCTCCTACGCTCTGCTGTCCGACATCTGATAAAAAACAAAAAACTAGGGAATCTCCTCACTTTCCTGCTGTCGCCTGGGGGATAGTCTGTGATGTCACTCTCTCCAGAGCTTTGCAGTGGTAAACAAAGGAAATAGGAAGCATCAGGCTGCAGGTGCAAGCCAGCTGCTGAAGTGCCTTGACCTCATAAAAGACAGTGCAGATGTGATTATCCACTTGGTTACACAATCTCAAGTTGTAAAAATCCCATGCACTTGCATTAAGCCGCTGTGAAAAGATCTACATAAGCCGCTTGTGCTCAGTGTCAATGTTTAGAAGTGTTCAAATGGCAAAATGCTTTCAGTGCCAATCTAGACACATTGACATATTACTTTGAAGCTATTGCTCATAAATAGGAAATATATGCCATTGCAAGAAGAATGAGAGAGAAAGCTTTCTGTTTAACTTTTTAACTGGGCGTGAAAAACTTGAATGTAGTCCCACATACTCCCGCCTTCCAAAAACACTGACTGTAAAAGTCATTATATCCAGTGGGAATGAAAATGAACTGAATTATCAAGGTGACAGACATTATGTTCCTACATGCCGAAACATGCCCTGCTCTCTTTAAAATTATATCATGGAAAGTAGGAGAAAATTGCTACTTAATGTATGTTGGCACACTTTTGGGTAATAATACGCTGCATGGAGATGCAGTTTAGTTGGTGCCAGTAGTAAGTAGCGTTGGGCAATTTACTTGACAAAATAATAATTATCTACAGTTACTAGTTACTTCTACAAATAAGTAATTGATTTCGTAAATGAATGACTCCTTCAGAGATGGAATTAGTTAACAGGGAAAGTGATTATCGCATTACTTTTGGAAAAGCCTTCAAAATATGTAAAATAATTTGGATTTAGCTTTGCAGTGGCTGTGCTATTAAGAGATGTTTCATGAGATTAGGCTGAGGGCTGAGCTCGTGACTTGCAATTATCTATCAAAACTCTAGGGGGCAGTTTTTTCCCTGCACAACTTTTGCTAAATATTTAGCCTCCTGTGTAGTAGTAGTGAACAATGGCGACTGAAGCGACATCCAGATCATTGACACAGGTATCATTGCATAATACAGCACCACATTTCACTGCCAGTAATGGTAACGATGCAACGTTACTGGCAGACAATAATGGCACAAGTACGCCATTATTTCCAACACTGGTGAAAAGTCAAGCTGATGTCTGGTATTGTCACCTCCGGCATGAGACCAGTGTGATGTGTCCTGGGCACCTGGCCATCACCGGTCGCACTCCGTAGACCTGTGTTTGTTTTGGGAGCTCTGCTTGTACCTCTGACCAGCGGATAAACCCCTGAGCTGTGTATTTGGAATGTCAGGATCACTTGGTGGGACCTGTGAAATGGATTAGATTCAAGACTTGTGCTTTGGAGGCTCTGCTCAGTGTCACAGCCCAGCATAAACACCTGTTGATTTGCACTGAATGGGCGACACCACCCTCCACCTTAAAAACAAACTCCATCTGGAGAATCAGAGCGCTGTTTATAGTGGACTTCTGTTCCTGGTGTCTGGAACAATCAATGGAGCGCACTTTACACAGGAAATACCAGCACGGATGAACAAGAGAATTGGATGAAAACTCTGGGATAACTCTGCTGCTTTATACTACAAGAGGAGTGAGTTAATAGAAGTGAGAGAGTTATAAAAGAGGATCAAAAATATTAGGAAACTGGCAGCATGAAAATGGAAATGAGGTATTGGAGTTGGCAATGGATAGTAGAAGCTAACTGCCTGAGAATTTCCCCCCTTTAGGAATGTGTCAGAATTAGGCTGGAGTTCCCATGGCTTTGGTGTGAGGTATGTATGAGGAATGGTGCTCATTCCAATTTGGCCGTTTACTTTGTGCTCCCCTTTGCATGTGTGCGTAAAGGCTGCGCTCAAACAAATGACAGCATCCGACGTACGCAATCAAGCCTGACGTTATTCATAGCCTACACACATTCTGAGTGGAAGTCCGCTTTTATTTGTTAAATGGTTAGAACTTCTGGCTGGCAATGTGTTTGTGTTATAGATATTATAAAACAATATTTTTTTGTTTTACATTTTGGAAACTGTTCGTAGAATTTTGCAGCAATGCAACGTTTTGCATTGTTTAATAGGATCGTGCTAACGTCTTACATTACGTAGATTAGGTCACTCTAACAAACTATACAGTATTTTATGACAAAATGCATATATCACATTTCTGAAAGATAGAAAATTAACAAGTAAAACGTATATTTCACTCAAAATCCGACAGGTTATGATTAATGGAATTGACTGTGGATTGCGATAGAGGACGACTAACAGGCCATAATAAACACAGTAGGTGTCATCATTTTAGAAGTTTGGCCGTCTAAAGTGATGACTGATGAAAAGTGATGATGGGTTAGTAACACACTGACTCTGCGAAATAAGAGCATGATGAACTTACTGTTTTCTGGAGGACCATTGATCATGTTGAACTTGTAAATCTCTTTGGCATAGTATTCAGTCTCTGTGTTATCCTGCCCACAGCTTTGCTGCCTGTCTCTTCCCAGCTCCTCAATTAGCTCCTTGGTGCTGTTATAAAGGGCCAGAACCTGAAACGGTACCTGACTCGGACCTGTTGTCTGAGGCGGACTCGTCAGTCGAAGTTTACTGAGAATCTGTCCCCGGACCGCCTCTACTCTCTTCTTCTTGATGTGGTCAATGTCCACAGTGGTGCAAGTGGATAGTGACAAAATCATTGTCACACAGTTGGACAGGAGGAAAAACAAAAGTGCTTTACCCAGATTCATAGTTCACTCTGCTCACAACCGCCAGGTATAAGAATGAAACGACCAAAGTGAATTCCGGCGTGATTAGAATCCCTTTCCTCTTTTCATTCAGGTTGTGAGTGAGTTCTGTTCCTGGTGGAATCCCATTTTTTCAAGTGCTATGTCATCTTTGCAAAATGCCCGTTTGCGAGAGTGCAAATCCGTGCCATGGCGCAATATAACCTCAACCCTGCATCAAAACTCTTGATCCTACTCTTCATTCCACCTGGACTCATACAGGCATCGCATCCCTCACTTGCCACACTCTGCACGATGGATCAGTCTCTCCATTGACTGAGTCACTGCCCTTCTACTGGCGTGGAGTCTAACTCAGCCTGCAGCCCAGCCTCCAACACTGCATGAGGCACCCCTCTCTCGCTCAACCTTTATAGTCTCCAATCGTGACGTTTGTGAGGGAGGGCCAGCTATGTGGAGAGCCAGCTCGGACAGTGACGTCTGTCTTGGACGCAAATCAGAATTGTAATCTCTGAAAAAAATGCTGGGTACTTTGGTATTTAACAGGAAGAAAACTATTGCCAATTTTGAATAACAGGTATCATTAAACACCGACCAGATGTACTTCAATACATATGCATCGCGTTTTGGACGGATCCTAGTAGTACCAGCAAAATAACAATGGTTAAAGTTATTTTGAGACGCTGCTCAAGCCAGTGACGATGGACGCTCAAAACGTGCACAACACTGACATCTAGTGGACAATAGTGCTTACCACATGTGATACTGACAAGAAGTGTACTTCTGATGTTATGCAGAAAGCACTGTGTTTTTTACTAGCTAAATAATAAGGAAGACACGTTGGGTTGAAGTAATCAATATAAATATAATTTTAATTGTGTACTGTATTGTATCACCGCGTCTCAGGATTTACGGGCCATCGTTACCATGGCGACCATTGCCCAGCTTGGTGACGCTTGTTGATGGCTAGCTAGCCGCAGTAACCACGACAAACATGGACGACGGCGTTCAACTGGGAGAACCTGGGCCAGTTAAAAATGTGAGTGGTTCACAGCAACTAACATGGAAATAACTTATTTGAACTTACCAGTGTTTTTGTGTGTGACTTGAAATTACAGTTACGCAGCTAGCAATGCTTTTGCTAGGTACACAACCCCAAAGCCAGGTTAGGATAAAACCATAACATTAGCCTACACGTTAGCGATATAGTTATTTGTTTGGCGTCATCTTTAACAGCAAAAACACAGCATTGTTTGCCAAGTATGAGAAACGGGAGTACGAAGTGTATACGTTACTTTACAACACGTAGATAAAATAAAGCTTAGTTAGCATTGCTAACTGCAATCTATCAGCTGGCACATTCGCTAACATTAAGTCAACTGTGCTATTTGTTAGCTTGTGTGATACGTATTCTGCTAGCTGTCAATTTTGTTGGCGCCTTTTACTGTAGTTAATGATCCATATTGCGTTAGAGCAGGGGTCACCAACGTTTTTCCTTGTGAGAGCTACTTTTACAAAATGAAAATGGCCAAGAGCTACTCATTTTTGTAACATTTATTTTCAGAGCTTATTTTAAACCCAAACAAAGCGAACATGCTTGTTTTACCAGAACATTAACAAAATGCTGGTGTCCACAACTCACATTTTGTACTTCAGAATGCATTTCTTTCTACTGTTCTTTCATTATTAACTGAAAACCTGAATGAAAAGCAGGCTTGTGGGCACCTCATGTGGTCGTGGGGGGCTGCCTGGTGCCCGCGGGCACCACGTTGGTGACCCCTGCTTTAGAGTAACATTTCTGTCAGAAACAGAGGTAAAGTGAGTGTTAGTCCACTGCAGTTCTGACCATCCATCCAACCGCCCATATTTTATACCGTTTGTACTTATTCCGGTCGCAGATGAGCTGGAGCCTGTACAGTACCAGCTGACTTTGGGCGAGAGGCGGGGTACACCATGGACTGGTCACCAATCAACTGCAGGGCACATATAAACAAACAACCATTCACACAATTTAGATTCTCCAAAAACCTAAAATGCATGTTTTTGGTATGTAGGAGGAAGCCGTAGTAACTATTAAAAAAACACTCAAGCACAAGGAGAAAATGCAAATTCCACAGAGATGTTCCTACAGAGATTCGAACCCACATCTCATGACTATGAGTCAGACAGGCAAATGTGTATGATGCACCCTCCTACCGATAATGAGTGCTACTGCTGTCATCACACATTTTCAGGTTGCAAAATCTGGTCGAAGGGCTCGGCTTGCTGCAGACCAGACACCACAAGCAGATGCTCGGAATTCCAAGAAGTCCTCTGCATCTACCTCAGCTGGAGAAGTATGTGACAACATCATGATTGTTTGCATGTTATTCAGTACTTTCTTGGCAATATCTTGACCACAAAATGCATTGTGTCTCACGCGTATGCGTTGAACAAGGATGATGAAGAGGTAGGTTGCATGAACATTGTGGTGGCTTTGTGCAGCTTCTGTTATGGCTCCTCGATCAACTTTATACCATTTCAAGTCATTCAAAGTTGGATTAGAAGAGCAAGATTAGTACTGCTATTGTTTTCATACTGTCACTTGTTGGGATTCACCTCTTTTCATATTATGGCAAACAGTTACAACACCAGCCTGACACAAATGGTATAAAGTTTAATGGATTTGTATGCTTATATGCTTTCATGCTTGTTCTGAAACCCTCAGTATTGTCCAGAGCCAGAACGTTGTCATTGAACTCTTGAAGATTAGAAAAAAAGCAGAATACACACACAAAAATAAAAAAATATATATATATTTTTCCACTTCATTAACTTACTTACTACTTTATTCATGCATTCAGCATTTTATCCTAAAATTTAAAGTACAGTAGAATCTGTAGAAAATTATACATCTTTAAAAAATGTCGCAAAGAAGCTTTTAGATGATTTTGGAAGGGGTCGGGGCCCACAGCAGGACCTGCTGCTCGTCAAGAAGAGTGGTGCGTGCATTCACGTCAGTCCCCACAGTCATCCACGTGTGGATAGGGGTGTAATTTTGCATTTATGTTCGTGATAAATGCCACGGATTGGATTCATTTATGAATCCAATCCATGGGAAACCATGGGAAACAATAAACTCGCCTTCCAAGGACAAGCGTTGATGTTCCATTTCCTCTTAATCTTTGCACTTTGTCTGTAAAACAGTAGTTCATTTTCTTGACAGTCAAGAATGTTAAAATGTTACTGAAAACATTGCCTATACCATTAAGAAAGTTTTATTTTGACATTGTTTTTTATTGTGACATTGTTTTTTATTGACCCTGGAACAAAGTGATAGTTTTCTTGCCCAGAAAACGTATTGTGCTTGACCATACAGGTTACACTGTAATTAACTAGTACTTCACAATAAAATATATTTGTCAATATCTTTTCGTTTTTGACCGGTCCAGGGTGTTACGCCGCCTCTCGCCCGAAGCCAGCTGGGATAGGCTCCAGCATACCCCCGCGACCCTAATTAGGGTAAGCGGCATAGAAAATGCATGGACGGATGGATCTTTTTGTCTTGTAGTTCATCTAAACATTCAGCAGACTTCACTATGACGTCTGTGTCTTGGAATATATTGTAATGCAAATATGTGTCTAAATATAGGACAAAATAAAAATATGAGGCGAGTCATCGCAGATTGCTGACATTTATGGAATCGGTCACGTTGCTTGGATTGGCAAATTGTAATGCAGTCAACACCCTCGAAGCAAAAACATCCCAGCAATGCTCAAGCTTTAGGCTAATCTTCCCAAATTAGGCCAACTTCCTCAATGTGGCCACCAATATTCTCGCGCCCCCTCTGACCCGCTCCGCAAATGCAATACATTTTTCCAGCGTGCCGTGGGTTTATTTACACTCGTCGTTTATCAAGCCTGGCCTCTTCTGCTTGAAATACCCAACTGATTGGTCACATTCCTGTCATCCTTTTAAACAAAGACGCCACTGCTTTATGGGCTCATACGGTTCGGACACTACAAGTTCTTTGCCCTGGAGACCATCACATAATCCCAATTTAGAAACCACAAGGGCTTAGCTAATTGCCTTAACAGCCCTGACATATTTGGTCATGAGCAATTGGAGGCACTGATTTGTTTGGATGAGGTCATTAGCATTTTTTTGTAAGGGGAAACAGGCAATTAAAGGTGCCTAATCGTTTGATTAAACATCCAAACGGAAATCTATTGAATGAATGACATTTTTGTGATCCCTGTGGATCCTTGTGGTGGTCACTACTTGTGTAAAACTCAGTGTGCTTGTTGAGCCCCAACTCTCACTATAAGTGGTCGTATCCATTTGTGTGTGTGTGTGTGTGTGTGGGTGTGTGTGTCTGTGTGTGTGTGCGCGTGCCCTACCTCATCCTGTGCCTAATAGTGAGGTCCACATTTGTTAATAGCATGGGCAAAAGGACCCAGCCATGAAAAATTATTCCCTCTTTCATCATAAATGAAAGAAATTCTTCACAGGCACTATGTCCTCTGCAGACTCAATTTGGTAATGAGAAATGTTGTGGCCCTTTTTTTTTTTTTTCCAACATTCATTTGTCTCGTGCCCCTGTGCGTGTGCTCCAAGGAATGCATTCATTCAAGGGCAGTTCTCAGGGTCCCACTCTCAGGATCAAGATGCATACTTGGTTTACTATTTTCAGAATCAAAGAACGATAGGGAGAAGGTCATTTTTTTCCCAGTTAATCTATTTTAAGGTCAGACTTACATAGGGCCCCTGGCAGTTCCCACACTCTGTGCTCCATATGTTGTGCTCTCGGACAGGAGGGTATTCAAAAGTAAATTAATGCAGCTTAACTATTTGAGTGCCCAAGTTCTTGCCACATTTAAATTAAGCATCTCAGCCTGTTCTGTTTCACCAGTACACGTCTGGATGGTCTCTGCTGCAGATAAGAACTCCACCTGCTGGCAGTACTGTGAAACTTAAGTTTGGACAGGCCATTCTGGACCTGTGTCCTTTAAGGATTGTTCGATAGAAAATAGAAATGCTGTAGATGGTTTACTGTACTTGATTAAACAGTTTTCGTGGGCTATTCTTAAAATGTGTTAAAATATGTTATTTTCTTCCTCCAGGGCCCCCCGCCTAAGCCTCCCAGGCGGCAGGGTGGCTGGGCAGAAGAAAGCTCCGGATCCGGTTCTGGCAAGTATGTCTTTTCACCATCTTCTCCATCGCCTGCAGTTGAGGCTGTGAGCTGTGCTCTCACGTTATGTGTGTTATTAATGGACTCTGATACTGTGGAACGAGTTTATTTGTTAGTGAATATTTGGGCCTCAGGCTGTGAATCAACAAGGTTAGAGGGAGCCTGTGTAAGCAGACTGCTCTCCATTCGTCTTCATCTACGAGCAAGCCGGTAATTGACATGGTTAATACATCAGCCACAGGAGGGCACTGTTAGCCAGCCAGTTCCTCCATCACAGCGGCTCAAGATACTTTATCACTCCATGTGTGCTGCTTTATCACCCTGTGTGTGCTGCTGCGATCTGAACTCTACATGGGGAGCACAACACAACATGGAGACAGTCATTAAATATTTAGGACAGAACACCTATGTTAATGTTTTGTACTGGTGGGGTACCTGACATGTGTTCCCCTGAAAGTGGAACAGTTAAGGCGTTAAGCTTTGAGGTGTTTAGTCATTTTTTTAGTTTACTGCATCGTCGGTGCAAGCAGACCAACCAGCCAAGCCTAGGACTCTTTCCTCCTGTCACCAGAAGGTCAGTGCGTCGCTGCTCTGCGTTTTTGTAACCCGATTTGATTCCCACCCTCAAAGCCATTGAAATACAGGAGGTGTAAAAGGGGTTTTGCACGTGCATTGATCCTCTCTGAAACAAAGTAAGTAATGGCCCCCCCTGGAGCCGGCAAGGACTTTTCCCTTCAATGTCACCCCTCATGCTCAATCACCGCTGCCCTCCTCCCACTAATCCCAGCGCAGAAATCCCGGGATTTGTCGATCTATCACTTCTAATTGACACTAAATGATCTGTCAGTTTATTGATGAACCTTTGAAACCGGGTTGTCACAATATATTTTATCCCTAACAACTTTTTTCCAGACAGTCTTACCATGTCTATCGCTTTGCCTTACATGAGTCTTAATCAAGGAGCCAGTAATGTGTCT
The DNA here is from genome assembly GCF_027744805.1 of Dunckerocampus dactyliophorus. Lineage (NCBI taxonomy): Eukaryota > Metazoa > Chordata > Actinopteri > Syngnathiformes > Syngnathidae > Dunckerocampus > Dunckerocampus dactyliophorus. The sequence goes on from NC_072831.1 coordinate 14,301,743, forward strand.
TAAGTGTCGAAACCCCCTAGTCCCCGCTTAGACAGGACACAGTCCAAGGGCAGGCAGGTACATGAGACTCTCTGCTCCTCTCTGCCCTGCCTGGTTTGACACCTGGTTTCTCACCGTTAGCTTTGCTTAATAAGACAGAGTTCATAAGGCACACACAATGCAATTAGAATATCAAGTAAATAAAACACGACTAATTCACAAAGGTTATAGCCTACATGTCATGCACTCTCTATGACATGAAAATCAGTTTGTATCAAGGATGCAAAATCATGATGTGTGCATGCAATCCCTTAGATTCCCAGTGACGACTTCGTAGGTGATGGTGAGCTCTATTTACAGTGTGAATAAAAATGTTTTGTGTTGCTGATAAAGGTAAAAAATATATACAAAAAAATAAAGGGAACACTTAAACAACACAATGCAACTCCAAGTCAGTCGCACTTCTGTGAAATCAAACTGTCCACTTAAAAAGCAACAGAGATTGACAGTCAATTTCACATGCTGTTGTGCAAATTGAATAGACACCCCCATTAAATAAATAAATCCAAATAATAAATTAAATAATAAATAATATCAAATATTATATACATTTTTGTGTGATTGTCAGCACATTCTACTATGTAAAGTACGTAACATAGAAAGTATTTAATAAGAATATTTCATTCATTCAGATGCGTTAGGATGCGTTATTTTAGCGTTCTCTTTATTTTTTTGAGCAGTTTAAGACGGCCTTAAAGTTGGACTAAAGGACATTTCTTTTAACACACAAGCTGTCCATCTCTGTGAGTCAAACAGTGACTGATTTTGTCTTAGAACATCACAGTTACAGTATATCACTTGATTCAATTTGCATCATACAAATCAAGAAGTTTTTAATATTTGGTGAATACTTTGGGATGAATCCCGCACTGTCCGGGTAAGCTTTACACCAATAGGGGGCACTATGTAACCAGGAAAACAAACAAAGCACATTGCACATTACACACTATGGATGAAGACATACTACACCCAAATTTAACATGTCTGTTTTGCTTAATGATATTGCTGTCTAAATTATTGAATGTATTGTGGTCCCCTATATGTATTTCTGACTTGATGGAATCGCTACCTAAAACAAAGAGCATGTGTTCAAATAGAGTGATGGCAAGAGTGGTGTTAAAACATAGTGTTCTAGTTCTTGCATTGTTCAAGCTGAGCTGTCTAACCTGAGTGAAGTCTTAAAAGATAGCAGCATGATTCAGCACATGAACAGAGAAGACACAACTATAGTTGACCCCGCTGAGAGCAGAATTACTATCATAAGAGACAGTTGAAGACTGTTATTTGGAAGTAGAGAATTACTCTACTTGCATGAATGGTGTCTTACAATTTGTTGTCCTTTCTGCATGTACACAGATCTTCAAGAAGAGCTGCTGCTGACGACCTGGAAGAGTAAGTTGACTCAGCCGCATCATCATCCATACTTCTAAGTACTTTTGGAGCTGCTGATTGAATTCAATGACAGTTACATTTCTGTGCGTGGATAAACATAGTTCAGTTTAAATGTTCGCATCACAGCAAAGTGGCATTGGTGCTGCTCGTTCACATTGTCCTTGGTTGCACCTAATCCTTGCCTTCCAAGAACAATCACTTAACATGATTGAAAAAAACGGCGTGACTGAGTTGTCATCACTTTTATTGCCGTCAGGAGCCAAGCTCTGCTGTTATTCTTGGAGTAACAGTGAAGCTGTGACTAGAATAGACATCGTCATGTGGAGAGCAGGTAGAGGATGTACGCAGGCATCTATTTTTGACTCATCATGGCAGCTGGAGCCTAATAAAGGTGTTAGCAGGAGACAGGCCCAGTTTGCAGCCTGAGCACACTTCTGTCATACTTCACACAATTTAAAAACAAACATTAACTATAACATTTACTTCTCGATACAAACCTGTGCACAGCAGCCAAGTGCATGGCAACATTTGGTAGTTGTGTGCCTGTTGTTCTATGACGTAGTTCAGAAGTGTGCTTCTATGAGGGGGAAGTAACAAAACACAGGGCCGCCATCAAAGTAAAGTCGCCACCAGCCACCCTCTCAGTCAGATGACCTCACAATTGGGCTGCATTTAAAAAGTATTCAATAATTAATATTCTCTCTCTCTGTGTTTCTACAGCCGCCGGCTGCGACCACAAACTCCCCAAGCATCCGATGATGATGGAGGTAAGAGCACCCTTGCTGTCCCCCACTTTGTGTCTCTCCTTTCGAGAGAGGAGCCCTCTGGTGCCTGCCCAGCACATTTATCCTGTGCAATAGAGCAGATAAGCAGGCAGTCAAGATTGTAGCTGGCGCAACATTTCTCCTTGGATGCTACATGAATGCAGAGCGCTGCCACTGACCACTGATGCTTTATAAATAACCACTCACCTTTTGATAAACATGAACATGTTCATTAAACAAAATTAGATACCTATTTGCCTCAGAACTGTGTTCAGGGAATTAAGTAGGCGCCTCTCACTCCCCCAGGCGACAGTTAATCACACACTCACAAACAGATCTAGTAGGAACATTTCTGCTTAGACGGAGTCACCTGAGGGCCCAATTCTGTGCACAACAAACAATGTCTGGGCTGAGGTGGGAATGACTGCAAAACCCAGCGCTGCAGAGCCCGGCAACGGATAATCTGGTTATTTATTTGTGCAAAGTAGCGGGTGAAATTCGGTAAAATTACCTTTGGCAAATACTGATGGAGTGATACAGTATGTATGAGCCCGTCATTGGTCATTTTCGTAGTATTGGTCACTCATCACATCGATGTTTAAATAGAAAATAAGTATCTGAAGACTGATTACCTTGTAAGAGATTTCTTACAGTATCATTTTCTTTCAATTCTACACTTTGATGTGTTTGTTGTTGAAACTACAAAATTCAGAAAGTTTACTTTATAGTTAACAATCAACGTCCACATTCCCTGCCGCTGTCTAGTGTTCACAATGAAAAATGGTCCATTAAATTAGAGTGATTCAGTTTTTTCGCGCTTAATACCGCCAGAAAGATGCTTTCTGTGTGGAGAGAGAGCTCTTAAAATCGAGCTAGAGGCAGGGGCATTGGAAATTACATTGCTGAGGGGTAGTGAGATAGCCCCTAAGATCTTGATTATACTGTATGTCCCCTACGCTTATCCAATATGTCCACTGGCTACTAGCTGGGAGACAGGGGGTAGCCCGGGTCCTGGCTCGCATCGCCCCATCAGCTGCCCCCACAACTCCTTGACGGTCACTTAAAATAGCAGCGCTGCTGAAAACACACATCTGATTCATGTCTCACTGTCTTACACGGAAGCACTGATGGGTTGAATATTGTCCCATAACCCTTTTCACAATAGATTCTATGGCTGGCTGATTTTTTGACTGGACCCCTACATCCTTTATTAGAGGCCGGGCTGATGTGGCGAGACGTCCTGTTCAAAGTCGCTGACTGGCGTGTGCCTGCCGGGAGCTTGTCTACATTCACCGCAAATGATCCCTTCTTGATATTTACATGCTTCAGCGAAGAAGCTGGACGCGACCGTGTAAGAAGGGTATGTGTGGGCCGCTCGCTGCCAGACAAAAGCCACCTTGATGTGATGCATGTCTGGACGGGGCAAGGTAGTCTGTATACAGTAGGTGGTAGAGACGGCAGTAAGAAGAAACCTCTCATCATGATGGAGCTTAGCTGGGCTGCTGTCCTGCGTGACCTGCACTGTAGACATTACAGTATGAGGAGCTCTATTCAAAATGTTGCCTTTTTTATTTTATTGATTGGATATAATTTATTACATATTTATTAGTAATTTTATTATATGTAATTTATTATATATTTATTTGTAGTTATTTTTTTTGTTTCAGACTTTACATAGTCAAGACAGAATGTATCGCACACATTACTGGCTGAAGTGGTGTCAGGGTGGGTGTGGACAGGAAGACAGGCTAGGATGCTATTTGCAAGGAGCCGGATGGCGAGGCTTTTTGATGTCATTGCACTAAGACCATTAAATTTGATTGGGGGTCCAGGGGGGACGGATTCTGCTGAACGCTGTGCTTTGTAAATGAGAGGACAAAGTGTCACCGGGGCCTCATGAATATGAAATACCCGCGCCTGCATTTATTTGGATATCAGAAACACAGATGAATCTTGTCAGTGGCTAAACGAGCTTGGCATTTTTCATTTAGTTTAATTTTAAAAAAGGGAACTAAATAAACTTATGAAGGTGGGGCTTTATCGGCAAAAAAAGTTAACACTTCTGAAGTTGTCGTCAGAATTCTTCAGCTGAGAAATATGTTCAGAATCAAACCCATTGTATTTCTCTTGCTCTCAGTCACCATTATGGACTACTAAAATGCAGTGTTGGACCACTGATCAATCTCTGCTTTTTGGAGTTATTCTGAAGCAGCTGTGACATAGATGCCAGGATACTTCCTCACATCAGATGCACACTTCCATCTCCTCCTACTCTATTGACTTTGCCCCCAGGCTGCAGTACTGTTGCTGGAGATTACTGACAGCCCTTTGCATGCAGTGCAGCTCACCATTTCACTGCTGTTCCTTTCATGCTTGTCTCGCTCAGTCAGCTTTAGTCTGCATAGAGCTAATAAACATGTTCAGTCTGCTGGCCCATACGGAAAATACTACTCCTGGAAGCAACATTGCTCAGCGTTGACACAATCTCCATAGCTCCTCCTATTGTAAAGCAAGAGATGCTTAACAATTAACGTTCCCCCAACTACCACAGTATTAGGTACACCTGCAATCTATTCAGCTTCAATTCAAAAACAATTCTCCCTTTCCAAAATGAGTCATGCTCTGTTTCGACTCACACTGTCAGATATGATTCTAACTCTAACACTATGTTTAGTGTTGTTGCATGCAGCTGCACTGCATCATACTGAGCTGAGCTAATTTGCTTTTAGTTACATGAGTGTGGCAAAGCAGGAAAAGATGCAAAATGTAACAAACTATGCTATAACTAGTGATACTTAATACAGTATAGGCTTTCTTACCGATATCCGATATTGCTTAGCACAGATGCCAATTTCAACCAAGCAGCGCTTCAAGCGCTTCAGCGCTTCCAAACTCTATTGGATACATTTCACAAATAAACACTGTTTATGAAAAATAAGACAAAATACTGCAATATGCAATACAGAAAAAGTGTTTCTTCCTGAGGTGTGATATTGGATTACAAGTATTGAAGGAAGATGCCCTACTTCCCCCTCGCATAACCAATGCTTTATGTGGTGTTCCGCAGGTTGGACTTTAATTTTGGTTTTAATTTTACACAGTTTCTTGTTTTGTGCTTTTTTTCTGTATCCTGTTTGGCACGATGTGCAGCTGCTTCTTGCAAAGTGCATGTAACACTTTACAGTCATTGCAAGTAGCATATTTACAATCCGAAGGCGAAACTTGGAAATAATTCCACACCACGGACATACAGAGCTTGTTGCTCTGTGGAGCACGGTGCAGTTTGATGAGGTCTCACTCGCGCACCAATATCATTATCGCCAGAAAAAAACAATGTTGCTATTAACCGATATAAAGGCTGTCCCGATCCAATATTGATATCGGCCCGATATCATTAAAAACAACGAGTATCGGATTATATCGGCCTGCATCTAAAATGTCTGATATAAGCACTCCTATACAAGCAGTTAATTCCAGACTCCAGCATTTCTATCAGCGCCCAGATAGAGCCCACGTCATCAGTGTGTGCACCAAAGAGTAGGAGTGATGTCGGCCGTGTGGCAGTATTTTTAAGAACACATAGCAGCTGAGTGCAAAGCGTGTCATGCACAACTATAACTATGTTGTTAAATCTTTCTAACATTGTCAATCAAAAGTGAGCATTAAATTGGGCAGGTGTGTCTGATGCTGTGTCAGTATTAAAACTAAACTTTTTACATAAGTGATGATAATATTCCCTCCTCCTTTGCTGCCAATTATCTGAGGTGCTTATGATGACAATGCAAATTTTTTTTAGTCTTTAGTAAGCTTGTTTCCTGTTTGTATTTTTACATGTCTCACTATTTCCATGCATATTTTCCTGTTCTAACAAATGTCCAAGCCCAATGCTCTGAAAGTTTGCCCCGTCCTTCTGGGGAGTGGAGCCATCTTCTCTCCTGTTGCGTTTTGCCAATTAAAGTGGGTTCCCACTGTTTGAGCAGCAGGCTGGCAGGTCTCAGCGCCACAGCTCCTGCCAGGTCGCGCAGTGACATCCGACCCCACACAGATGGGCCCGCGAGCAAATACTCTTGCACATGGCTGGACGCCGCCCCAGTCGGAGTGGCAGAGTGGACATGGAGGTCGGCCCACCGGCCACTGTGGGTCCTCGGGGTGGGCGGTGCTGACAGGGCCCAAATGCTAAGGTAGTAGGGGGTGCTTTCTGGGGAGCCCCTGGCCAGCGCCACACTCACAGCAGGAAGTGCTGCTGCCTCACTCCTGAATATTCATGGCCGCATGGCTATTGTGACAGGACAGCTCTTATGAGGATGTGGTGTGAGATAGGGAGGGGAGGAAGTGCCACACTGAGACACATAAAATCACAATTCATTCATTTTCATTCACTGTGTCCATTCTGTCACAGCATAACCAGAAGTCTAATGAATGCCATCTTATTATGTTTTTAGATGTTCCAGTCATTCCAGACCTGGATGAAGTGCAGGAAGAAGATCTCAACATGCAAGTAGCAGCTCCCCCAAGGTAGGTCCATGAACCGGGTTTGGCTTGGACCACACACAGGACACAATAGGAGAGGCTTACAGTAACAATCTAATGGTCACCTCCTCCATTTTCCTTCATTTTTGCCTTTGTCACAGTGTGTGTCGCTTCATCTAGCTGAGATGGAACACTGTTGGGTGTGATTTATGCAGCTCTGTTGCCCAGGCCTTACCAAGTGGGCCCTTTGATTTACAGGGCAGTGAGAGGCACTACGACATGTGTCGAATATGTAGCGAGGCTATGACAGCGGTGGAGGTTATTAGGCAGGGGCTTGCTCTCTGTACGAGATAATATCCACATTGAACTCATTGCAGGGGCAATGTAGCGTGTAATGTGCAATAAGTAGGACTGGCATGCGCTGCTAGGCCCCGGCCACTTTGAGAGCCCCCTCACTTAATTCCGACCCGCAGATAAGCAGCTGGGTTTCAATTTTAGGCGTTTACCACTTGGCACCCGTCTCCTGCTTTCCGTTGTCTTTGCTCGAAGTCTTCAAGCACACCAACTTCTCCGAAGCCACTTCTCACCTGAGTTTTGCAGTCAATGGGATATGTTCCGACTGAAATCTTTTTTTTGTCCATTTTTCCCACTTTATGTCCTTTAATAATTAGTGTTCAAGTCAACCGGGTAATGACCTACAGAGACCTGGACAATGATCTGAAATATTACTCTGCATTCCAGACACTAGTAAGTTCACAAATATTATATATCTTTTATATTATTATCTTGACTCATTATGGTGGTCCATTTAGTTTAGCAAACACATTTACAGATTCTCTCTTTAGGATGGAGAAATCGACTTGAAGCTCCTCACCAAGGTTTTAGCACCAGAGCAGGAGGTGAAAGAGGTGAGTGAATTTTTACTAAATATCACCTCTGAGCTCCCAGGAAAGAATAGTCCAGCTGTTGTCCAGAGCATCAGGGGAGGTTGCCACTCTGCCTCCCAGGTAATCATGATTTATGATGTGTACATTAACACTCACCGCTTCCCCCATTCTCCTCTCTGTGCTCCTTCTGCTCCCCGTCTCCTCTTTCTTGGTGCACCTTTGCCTGCCCCCAATTCTTCTTTGGCTGCGCTGCAGGAAGATGTGCTCTGGGACTGGGATCATCTGTTTACAGAGGTGTCCTCAGAGCTGCTTATGGAATGGGATCAAGGAGAGAGTGAAGAACAAGCTTCATAACCTGCAACATGAGCAAAATGTCTGGTTTGAATGGCTCCAGTGGGAGCTGGAATTATCAACTTGAATTATAGTGTGATATCGAGAATTTATATTTCCTAACTTGTATATAGTACTTTCTGTACATTTGTTTTATAATTTCTACATAAAGCTCACTGCTGCCTTATGTGACACTGACTTTGTGTAGATTTCACCTTTTTTGTAGGTTTTTAACTTGCATCATCACATGGGAAACATGATGTAGTTTGAAAAGACCCTCTAAAATAAAACAAAAAACATGTCCTCCCAACAAACAACCATTATCAACACCCTGATACAAGTCCAAGGTTGATAATCAGCTAAGCTGAAATCCAGTTGATTGTGTTTAAATTAACATTCCTCATTAAGGCCCACAACCTTATTGTTATTGACTGTGCCATTGACTTTATCTTGCAGCTCTTCAATAGGAGCAACCCTTTCTTCACTATTATCTCAAATGCATTGAACACTGTTCCTGTTGACACCAGATGGATTAGCATACATTACACCTTCTCTATTGGATGAACAGAAAAGTTGGCTCCTGTTCAAACTGTTCTTTAAAGTGGAAAAAAAAGAATATAGTGAGACCAGCACATGGTTCAAGGACATCAACATTTTGTGTGACATGTCCGTGCCGCATTGTATGTAATTCATGAAATGCATTGTGTACTGCGTGTCACTGGCTGCGTGTATCTATCAGCATTCAGTTTAGTCTTTGGGTGGTTCATGTGTGTGAATTTCAATGCAGGGCTTCAGCGTGCATGCAGGTCTATTAGAGAAACAGTTGTAATATTTACAGATTGTGATTAGGTTTATTTCTGAGACACAGAGCGCTCTCATGACATTTGAGGATGCACAGCAAAAGACCTCAAGGACATAGCTCAATCACTGCCCATCACAGTGGGAACAGTTTTTTAACTTCTTAGGCCTTGAATCTACTTCATCAAGTGTAATTCCTGTGGATGAAGCTATCAGACAGGATAATTGTGCTCTGAATATTTATATACTGTGGAATATTCAAGCTCAAATGCAATGAGTTTTTTTCCCCCATTAGACATACAAACGCTCACTCTTGCCACCTCCACAATTGGCTCATTTTGCCAGACTTAATGAATTCTGCCCATATGTCCTGAGCAGCTGCTATGTTGCCCCTTCCTCCCGCCCCCGCCGAGCTGCGAAGTGCCCATCCATGTAGAGACAACCTCTAGCTGTCTCTCTGGAGAACTAAGCCTGCCACTCCTACGCTGGCAGCCGGACGCTGCTGTCGGAGGTGGACTGCGGACGGGATGAGGGCTCAGATTAGGGCACGGTGATCACGGGTTGCGGCTGGCCTCCAATGACTGGTGGATCAGAGAGGGGATTATAGAGAGACAGAGGATAGGGGATGGGGTGGGGGATGCAGAGATGCTGTTTGGCATGTGCTCTCTTCCAGGTTGTCAAAGTGACCTCTCTGCTGCCTCATCCTGATGCTCTCCTTTATTCTCCCCGTGTTGCTTATTATCTACATTGTATTCGGATGCTGCGGCAGGACTCGGAATGACCTCCTCTTGTCTGGGAGCAGTGAATTCAATCACATCAAAGCAACAATATTTCTTGTGAGGGAGACGGCTGTTAGAGAGCGCCACGGTTATGGCGGAAGCTTTCAGATGAACGGTGTCACTGGTAGGTGAAGTGAAGCTGAGGCCATGTGCATCAGCATGTGAGGATACAGGCCTCACATATTGGCTTAGTGTGTCATTTGTTTCTTTTTTCTGGCATATTCCTATTATAATAATGGAATCGTTACTGTTGGAAACGCTCCCATTGTCCCGGCTCCTGCACCTGTAGCCCAATATTTCTTTCAAAGTATCCTAAGGTACTGTTTCAAATCAGATATTCAAGTGCAAACTTTCTCACAGCAGCATCACTCACTCTCCCACTATGAATCATCCGCAGAGAATGTATGTATAGTGGGTTTAAGCATCGTAACAGTTTCTCATATATCGGCCCTGTGTTTAAATAATGGGGATCATACAGTTATAGTGTAAACCACATTAAAGAGAAGTATTTTTTAAATATAAGGTCTCATTAGGGACGCTTGTATGGTCTAGCTCAGTGGTGTGCAAAGTGTGACACTTTGGGAGGTGCAGCGGCTTGAGAAAAAAAGACTGTTGTGGAACAGGAACTGGCAAAGTTATGTTCAAAGGTAAAATGAATGGCATTTTAGGTCATATGCTGAGACAATTTAACTGGGATGACCAAACGTCCCAGAGATCACTGGAATTCCACAGATTTTAGTTAGAAGTTATTTTTGCACCATTGAACCTTATCACTGGCGACCAGTCCAGGGTGTACACTGCCTCTCGCCTGAAGTCAGCTAGAATAGGCTCCAGCAAACCCCCGCGACTCTAGTGAGGACAAGCGGCATAGAAAACTGATGAAACTTATCAAAGAGATACTATTTTAGGCATAATAAAACATGTTGAGTAGCCTGAATTTGTGTCTTTGGTTATTGATAGTATTTTGTGATATAATTTTCTATCCATACAGAGGAGGCGTACTTTTAAATGTATTAAAATTGTTTGAGTATCTCATGGCTGGGCCGACCGTCCTGGTTTTTGGTATTCGAAATATGGTCACCCTAAATTAACAAATTATGGGATGAGCAGAATATGCCACAAAATGTTCCAGAGAATCCATCTTTAGGGCGAAGGTCTCGTTTTGCTTCACTTGACCCCTGATGTAGCTGAATTCAGGTTAAATGTCATCCAAATACTTGTGGCTCCAAAGCACCAAAATATAATTTTTACATGTTGACAAACCTGACTTGATTTGTCTTTCTCAAAAGGCAACAAAGGCCTAATTATATTTGTTTTACTTCCTCTTGTCCGCATGCTTCTGCTCATGTATTTTGGTATTAAGCGCTAATTAGAAGGATAGAATAGCGATAATATGCTCGGTGCTCTACTTAATATGCTGTGGTGGTGACAGAAGTTTATATATCCTATCTGCTCTCAATATCTGCCTTCTATATGAGCCAAAAGCAATACACTGTTCTGTAATTAAAGAAAATGGGAAGATGTCTTGATAGCGGGGGCCCTCTCAGTTACAGAGTGAGGGGTGAGGACAGACGTGCTAAAGCTTTGGCAATATTAGGACCACTTCCATTCCATCAGGGGCCACGTGCTGGTCACAGGTTCCCTGTCAGTGACCCGGCCAGCGCTGCATCACTCAGGCGGTTGGAACCAGCCAAAGCAGCAGTCTGTCATGAAGGCATGATTAGTAGGTTAAAAAAGCTAAGAATGCATGCTTTAGGATGCCATCCTTTTGCACATAAATATGTGGCGGATCTGACCTCTTTGTAGGAATTCATGCAAATACATGTTTATAGAGATCTTGATTATGAGTGTACAGGGGTTCCTGACACAACCAACAAATCGTGTTTTGTGAAGCAACTAAATGAAATACATGCTTTACTTTAGGTACACCTGCTCAGTCTAATGAGCTTGAAATTGTTCAAGCACAAAGATAACATTTGTCAGTTTTCATTGACACAGTTTAAATGTGTTTGTAATTAGTGATCATTTCACCAAAATCATGGCAACTATTATTAGTATGGTGCAGTCCCTTTCTCCACAGTAATACTCAATCCAAAGTGAGCATTTTAAAGGCAGAATGTTCATACAAGAAGCTCTTACATGCTGTATCAGAGGTTTCAGGGACCTGTAAGTGTCAGTTACACAGTTAAACATGCATGCTGTTCTAAGTTTCAGATCCCAGTTTTTTTTTTCATTTCAATTGGACTTGGGAAGGCGTAAGCTTTGAATGCCCCTGGGCATGGCTGTCTTAATGTAAGAAAAACAACCTTAAGTCAGGAAATAATCCCCACTTTTTCTTTTGTTATCATGTGATCAGCTGAATTTATTATAATCTTCCTCATGCCAAGTATATGGTTTTAAGAAGAGGCAGACAAAGGTTTGAACGTGAAATACAGTGGAGCTCCACATTTGTCTTGTATTTTATTATTTTCCCTTTTCACCTCTCAGTCCTGAACGGCTGGTCCTTCATTTTTCACATGGCTGGTTTTCTTATCATTGAGGGCCCCTTTGTGCTGGCCTAGGAGTGACATCAAGGCAATAAAACAGCAAACATTCTGTAAAACACAGATGCCTCTATGCTTGTGGAAGCCCTGCAATGACTCTCCGGGAAATTATGATAATAACTCAGAGCTGGTAGAATTGGTCGAGGGGGGCGGTGAGAGGCTCTGAGGTCAACAGGACGGGGCCCACCAAGGTCCTGTGAGCACGGAGATGTCAAGGTGGCCTGTCGGGCCTCGCTTCCTGCCTGCCTGTCGTAAACTCTTTCCATCACGCAGGGTGCTGGCTGCCATACAGCATGGACCTCGTGTCTTGGAGATGATGTGGAGGTCAACGCAATGCCACTATCTGACCTTTAATGGTCATCAGCTCTCACTTTTGCTTGAACACTTTTTTTCTATAGGCGGGTGTTTTTTGGCCTGTGGAAACAGGGATGTATGGACGGATTTGCGCCTGGCTTTCAGGAGGGGCTGGACGTAGTCCCACAACACCTCTCAAGTGTGTGAATGAGAAGGAGCTAGGACAGGAAGAGAGCACAGCCTCCACCACTGAGGTGCTGACAAAGGGTTCGAGGGAGATGAGACTGCACCTGTTCCAACTGCACCCTCGCAGCAGGGGGGCTCTCCGAAGTCTCAGCCTTCTCCTGGCATCTGTGATGGGTGGAGGCCGGTCCCGGTCCGTCTCTGGCACTTACTTCCTATCTCTCGCTCTCTCTTTTTTTTTTAGGAGAAGCGCTGGAGTCTCCATCTGCCGTGTGCCCACCACTGTCTCTGCAGCCTGCCTGGGAAGGAAAGTTAGTGGGTCTCGAGGACTCTACCATGGGGGTCTCACAGCGGTAGACCACCGAGTGGCATGTCAGACATCCCACACCAGCTGGCCAGGCTCTTTAAACTGTAAGCAGACACTAATGACCACACTCCACACGAACACACACACATACAAAATTGCAAAGAGTCATTATAGACAAAGCTAGCCTTTAACACACGGTCCCATTATAGAATATGCAATATGACAAGATAACCAGCGTACAATCATGGTGTCCAACCAAATTTAATTATATTTTATCTTCCACCCATCCATCCATACATTCATTTTCTATACCACTTGTCCTCACTAGGGTCATAAGTGAGTGGATTGTAGTTTGTAACCAAGTTGGCACGTCTGCTGAGGGATGTTAGCCCAAACTTCCATGGCAAATTTTTCAAAAATCATTCAAATTGCTTGGCCTCCATGCATGGACCCCAACCTTGAGCTCCTTCCACAGATTCATGATAGGATTTAGACCTGGGTTCTGAGAGGGCCACTCCAAAGCCTTGATTTTGGTGTCCTTCAAAACCTTCTGAACCAACTTTGATGTCATCGTCTTGTTGGAAAACCCAGCAACAACCTAAACCTAGACTGAAAGCAGACTTTTTGATGTTATTCTTCAAAAATATTAACATCATTTTCTTTTTTCATTTGAAGCAGCAAAACAGCCCCATGGCTTTATGCTCCCACCACCATGATTCATTCACTGTGGGAACAGTATTTTTTAGCGTTGAAACAAATGCAGCCTCCACATGACCAATCAGCTCAGTTCCCTAGGGGGCGAATAATTTTGACCTTAACTGTATATTCTTCCTTATTTAATTTGAGGAACCCAATGCATGCATTTAAATAGGGTATAAGTAAACATATCATGATGCAAGATATGAGTGACATTGAATTAGCCATTAGGAGAGCTAGGGCCCTGCCGGTCCCCCAACAATGACTTCGCCTCATCTACAAACTCACAATAAATATCTGGCCATCATTTATTTTAATTCTCTTCTTTCTTGCTCCGATGGAATCCATTCTTAACCTTGTAGGACAAGGACACCCACATGCCGCCTGCCTGCCTTGACTTAGCCGCTAAATTATTCTTCATTCTTAGGAGAGAAGACAAAAAAAAAAAGGGAGTCCGACGTTGCTCAGACTGTCAGCTCCAATGAATAGCACGCCTGAAAACGTTGTCACTGAACCCCTGGACAAGGAAAAAGACGAGGGAGAGGGCAGGGAAAGACAGACGAGTGAGGGTTGGGAGAGAGAGAAGACGGAGGGGTGGAGAGGGGGAGTCGGCAGCCTCCAGAGTGATTTATTTGCCAAATCAGGACACAATGAGTCGATTATGAGTCCTCTAATAAGAGAGAGTGTTTGGGGACCCACTAATTGGGCATGATTGAGTTGCAGTCTGGGAGCCGGGCGAAAAGGGAACCTCGTCGGCGGCTGTCATGCAATCATCAGCTAATCAGAGCTTTGAAATTAAAACTGCGTGTTTAGGGTAGAGGACGGGATAATGGCGGGGACCTGCCTGAGCTGTGTGGCTGTGTGACGAGGCCGCCGTGCTGCGCCCCTTTGTGTGCATGTGCATGTTCACATTGTGGGTGTGTGTGTATTCACATCCTCATCCTTAACTGAGGCCTGCTTTGGTCTTGATTAGGACAGTGAAGTAGCTGTAATCATCCCAGCCCTTCAATACTGGAAGAGTGTGTGTGTGTGTGTGTGTGTGTGTGCGCGTGTGTCCCAGCTGTGTAGGTTTGTGACAGTGCCATATATAATTTGTGTGTACATATGGCCAAACATGGACCAATTTATCAGATCCACTCAATTATTCTAATCAACACATCACAATCATCTGCAAATCATTATTCGCAGTTTTGGTCAATGTTGTGTCCAAACCTTTTAAAGCATGAGTGGGCAAATACAATGTATTGTTGATATCAGTCAGTCAGCATTTTCATCAGAAATGTCAATTGCACTGAGATAAAGCTTTTGGCCAATGAATGTGCTAAAACAATGATGTCCAAAGTGTGGCCTGTGGCACACTATAGAAATAAAATGAAACCAAAAAACTGAAAAAATAGAGCAAAAAGGCATAATGAAAGAGAAATAGCTGACATGTTTTTACTAATAACTAATAACTGCTCACTTGCAGTCTTCTTCAGAGTGAACTGAGTGAACTCAGAGTGAACTGCGTGTTTGACTGTGTCGGCTCTTCCTATCATTGTGAAGCAGAATTCACCACTAATAGGGAACGCTAGCTGGGTTTAGACCGTCGTGAGACAGGTTAGTTTTACCCTAGTGACGATGTGTGGTGGCAGTGTGAACCGTTTTGACCGTTCACTTAGAGTCTTCTTCAGAGTGAACTGAGTGAAGTCAGAGTGAACTGAAGAAGACTGCAAGTGAGCAGTCGAATCTGTCAGGTATGAAAAACAAGCTAAACAGGCTCCAGCATACTCCCACGACCCTAATGAGGATAAACGGCATAGAAAATTAATGGATGGATGGATGTTTTGGACAACAAGCAATGCATGATGAAGACTCTGACTTGCAAACCATACTTTCCATAGAACAGGTGGATGTCAACCTGACTGACAGCCACTATTTGTAGCAAAGAGTAAACATACACATGTGTAAAGACTGTTACACATCTGTTTAACTTGAGAGCTTTTTTTACTCAGATTTCAGTCTGCAGGGCGCATTCTATATGTAGCTTCTCCTGGTACAGAGAAATTCATGACATCTATACATACATATCTATAAACACAATATATATTCAGTATATCAGTATTTTTCAGCCCTCGTGGAAAAGGTTTGGACACCTCAGCACTAAAATACGTCAAAGGCACACAAAGCACCATACAAACAGCGTCACACCAGAGGAGCCAATACTGTATTCAACTTTATAAATTAACTTGAAGATTTACCAGGATGACTTTAAGTTTAAAAGGAGCGCGAAAGCGCCAAAGGTCTGATTGTTCTCTGATGCTGAAATGAGCTTTTTGCTGACAGTGGTCATACTGACTTATGAGTATTGCCACAAGGGGGCAGTGTTTATCTGCAATGCCTCGCGAGTGGAATCAGAGTGCTAATTGCTGGCTGGTGTGTTTTTTTTCTGAACCTGAGGCGAGCCTGCATCGCGTCATATTGTTAAATGTTGTTCAAATAAGAAACATTTTGGCGAAATTCGAAAATTTGAAACACATTTAAAACACTATCAGTCTTTTAGTTAACACTCCTGTAGGCTATTTTAAACAGTCACAATAGTTTTGACAGTTGTTTGTGCAGTTTTTACACTATCATGTTAGTTAACTTACTATTATGTAGGGCCATGCTCATCTAATAGCTCCAATATTATTCCACAACTTTTATGGTCATGACAATGATTTCGTTTATTTCAAACATGCATGCAAGGATACACTGAAGTACATCTCACGGTTACAGCTTCACGATTGAACATATCCGAAAAGGAGTAGAAAGAAGCCGAGTTTATCTCATCGTCCCTCCTCTCCCTATTACAACAGCAATAACTAATACAGTAATTTGTCCACTTCCTGTGTTCAATATGTACCGATTTAGCATTTTTGAAAAATAAAATAAAAGGATCAATACGTGTGATAGTAAAGTGAATAGTTTGTAAATAGGTTTGACAGTAATGTAAATAAATAAATACATGTTAAAAGCAGACAACAGTCTTTTGGGGCAATCTAACGCTGGGCTTAGTTGAAATTGATTTAATAATTCAAATTAAAAGATATACTAAAGCAAAAGTGTACAAAGTAGTTTCAGCAAAAGTGTTGTAGTTTAAGTGAAAACACAGATTCTTTGTGCTCATCTTAGTGCTTATTGTTCAAAATGCTTCTAATTTATTTTTAAATATTGTGATAGTTATATCAAATTGTAGAAGGCAAAATATAGAATGAATAAACCTGAATAATTCGCTCTCCTATTAAACAAACGGTACTGTATAGTAGTACTGTTACTATACCTTCACTGATTAGTCGTACAACCATAAGAAATAATAAGGTAAAATAGAATGAAATGTTTAATAAAGTTAGTGTGTGTACATTTATTAGCTTGTATATTAATAACTTTAGATTGCCTTGAACAATCTTGTTTTACAAATCATAATTTATATGCAAACCTGCTTCTTTTTACTGTAAAATTAGCAGCCAAGCTTTTTATGCACTTTAGTCAGACAGCATTGATCTTGAGATCAGGTGCAGAAGTTTCTCAATGACATTTGATATTTGAAAATAACATTGATTCTGTTTCCTGTCTGTGTCCACAAATGCGTCGCCAAACAAACCAATGCACACAGTACTTCGTCCAATCCCCCTAAGGCCTCGTCTAATTGTGAATGCGGCGTACATCTTAAGAGGGGCTCACTATAAAAATCTGGAGTGGGTTTAGGCATAAATGGGATTAATTCCCAAAGAATGTCCTTTGCTCTTCCTCCCGTAATTTCATTTGCAGGGTCCACAGGATGAATAGCCAAGCAGGCAGCGATGTGGAACCGGAGGACAGGCCTTGCGGGGCCTGTGCTGCTGCACCGCAGCCTTCAGGTTACGTTACCTTGATAATGTCACAGCTGCAGAAGCACACCACCCACCGTACAGGACACAGGAAATCCAATTATCCATCTCCTAATGTGTGGGAATTTTATGCTCTCATCCCTTAGACTGTGGCGACGGAACTGCCCTCGGGCCAACCTACCTGAGACATTCCTGGGATTATTTTTCCAGGTGAGAAAAAAATATGTGAAAATATTCGGAAATGAAAGGAACGTGAAAATATTCTGAAATCAACGGAACTTGAATGCTGTAGTTTTTTGTGTGGATTTAAATGAAAACAATTTCAGTAAATTGCATTATTCGAATTTGTCACCGTTGTTCCTTATGGAAGTAGTATGACCTGTCCTGTCACCAGTTGGATAGAAGAGCAGACCTCCACCCAAACCCCCCATCCACCTAGCCAAAGTTTCCATGTATTTATTTTTATTTAATGAAAAGGAAGGCGCTGCATCCATTTGCTCCACGGCGAGGAGGTGACAGTACACACATTGAACGTAAGCCTCTCCGTGCAGCGAGGAGTGGGCCGGCCCATCATTAACATGGAAGACAATTCTGTGTGCAATATAACAAGATTAGAACATTATCATGCTAAGCTCTTTCATGGAAAAAAAAAAAAAGTAGGGAAGGTTTTTATTGAGGGCACACAGATTAAAAGCGGTATGATCAAGATTCTGAATTACAAACTTGCACGGTTATTGATGGATTTAGAAAAGTGGATGACAAGGCAAAGTATTTTCCACACACTGTAAGAATGTGTATCTCCACTGTAAGGCCCCCTCGTCCCCGTGAGACCCATTAATAATGGGTAAAGACAGATGAGCCCCTCTCATGCCAAGCAGGTTGCCTCAATTGGATTAGTGAAGCTGACATGGCGATGGATAGCTGTCTATGTGCCAAGTGGCCGTTAACTGGACCAATATGCCCATATGACTTTACACAAAACAGCCTTAGGATTCCCCACGCAGTGATCCCACACCAGCAGTCAGCGGTTGTTTCGAGGGCATTAAAGGTGCGCTGACATGCTAATGAGCAATAAACATTTATCAGCAGCAGGCTATGTGATTTAATAGCTGACATCTTTAATACCAAGTGGCACCTGAGCTCTTTTCCCCAATTGCTTTTATTGTTGAAACTACGACTATCGCCACCTTGGACGAGTGAGGTGTCAATTGCTGTCACGTTGCACTTTATGAATGGGAAGACGCCGCGCACCGCTGGCACACGTCCGAGCCAATTGTTGTTTCGGAGGCTGATGTCATTGTTCTGCGGAGGCAATGATGGCCACTGTGGATGTCAGCAATGGGCCCCGCTGCAACCGAATGTACAAATGGGCACGGGCGTGACTGGCCGGTGAAATGTTATCAATCACCACGCATCCCAGTGGTGGGGGGAGCCGCTGGCGTTTGTGTAGCGACTCACACTGATCCATATAAAAGGCAGTGTGATGTATTAGAGCAGATGAACAAGGGGCCGGCTCCGACACATGACTGACAGCTCATTTGACAGGAAAGTGTGCAGGCAACTTTCAATCTCATCTAATGCTGCTGAAGGAATGGACCTGTGCTGTGAGATTCTGTTTTCATGTTTGCTCTCCACCGGGACAACGCGGGCTGAATGGGCGGAATATGATGTGGATGCTGCCCCCCCACCCTTCACTCCCAGTTGGGATTCCAGAGGAGACAGACCTCCTGACCTGTGAGTCGCATCTCAATCCACTTAGTTGTAGAGAATCAGGTTTCAGGCGAGAGGGAAAAAAGAGATATAAACTCCACGGCCGCCTCCCTTTTAAAGTCAGACCTGTGTGTAAACCAAAACATTTTGGTGTCATGCATTATCAATCAGCTTTCTCTCTGGGTTTTCCTAGCGGGTCATCTGTGTCATTCAATTGCTCGGTCCTTCTGAAACTACACAGGCAGCAACACGCATCATCTTCTCTTTGTGCTTCTTCGAATTTCCCTCACTAAATGACGGACAGTGCTTTTTGTACCTGTGGGGACCCTCAGTGGGGACTTAAGCAACCCAACCCACCTCTTAATACCGCCACCACCACCTCACAAAAATACAAACCATCAATAATATACAAAAACACAATATGACAATGCATGGCATTACAGAATTGGGGATGAGTACCAATATCACTAAAGCAACAATCCAGTTACCCGTTATAGTCCAATACATCATCTATAAACACTACGTCAAGCAGTGCAGAATCAATGTTTATCTCATAACATGACAAAAACATACAAAATTAAATAAAATACATCACACCGCTCACTCGTAAGCACTAGTCAGCGAACCCTTTCCCAGTCTGACCTATGTGTAAAATATATATACTTGTATATGAATATATATATCAACTCAGTTGTTTACGTGACATACTCAGAATGATGAACAACCCCATGTCTGTCTCCTTTCATCATGTCACAACAGGATCAATTAAGTGCTGCTGTTCATGTGACGATGCACTCGAGTGCTCTGGTAACTTTGAGCGTTATGGAATAGGTTTTCAGACATCAGCCAATCAGAGGACGGAATAATTCTGACGTTCCTGCGGCCTGCTAGCTGGCCTTGTGAGGTGAATCTGAAATTTGATTTTAAAAAAAAACACAAAACAACCTCATTGCTAACAGTATGTATGTGACAAGGGGCAGCAGTACTGATTCTGAAGGCCCTGGGCAGATTACATTAACATGGCAACATATAGAAGATGAAATCTGATTGGACAAAAAAAAATCTCACACACACACACATTAATGTACTGGAAGCAGGGCAGTCAAGAGACACACTACTAAATTAAGATAATAGACTGTTGGGAATAAATTAATACAATTTCATGGAACAAATACTAGAATTGAAGTTGCAAATGTAGGTCAGTGCTTTTGATAGTGTTTAGTATAACGATGGTAGCACTGGCTGCAGTACATTTGAAAAATAATCAATTTCAAGGAATCCCCCAAAACATTCATTTTCTTCTAATTGCAGTGTGCCAAAAACCTACTAAATTCTTGAAAAAGAATTTCTCCCTCTCTCCAGCGGAGTTAATAATCAATACTGTAGTACTGCAGGCCTATTCGTTTCCATCAAAAAGTGTTTTTTTTTCCCCAATTACAATTGCAGAGTCCAACTAGAGTTAAATATTCTCAGATTCTAAACTCAAAGGTCACAGAACATTTCTTAATTATACACCACAAATGTAAAATTATGCCACCAGAAACCTCTTCAAGCCCAGGAGACTCAAAGCTCCCGATGAGTGATCCCTGAATGATCAATCACAGACAGCTAATTAGCCGTTTTACAGACGCTCAGTCCTTTTCACTCTGCCCCATCTATTTTCTCACCGTGATGACCCTTTCTCTTTTTCCTGCTTCAAAGTTATCAGAACTTCTGCTGCTCAAAGCAATAAAAATGACTTCCTCAACGAGATGTGTAAAACACCCCTCTTTTTGCATGTTTTTCTCCCAAAACGTATCACGTGATCACACCTCTTGGTGGAGCAGAACCTAACGCAGTCAAGCATCAGTTTAACGTCGCCTCTTTCCAAACCGGGCGCTCACTCGCTTTTCCCTCTATTCTTAATTTTTTTGTGCCGTTCGCATGTTCCTACACGCATTTTCCCCGTTAGCGCGGTAGAACACGCGTCCCCCCCCCCAGAAGCGTTAGCGTTGTCTAGGTGATCATTAAAATTTATGGCAAGCTGACTTCATCCAGCTTGCTAGGCGGCAGTGGCATAAGTCATAATTATGTGATGACACTGTAAGACGAAGTGTCCACACTGGCTCCTCGTCCAGGCCAGTTAAATGGTATAATTAGCCCAGTAAGAGGCAAACGCTCCAGATTGGATAAGTTATTAAATGTTTGGATGAACTTTAGCTCCATTTCCCTATCTATCGCTGTCTTCCTTGCGCGCTCCCCCCTCCTTCCTCTATTAGCCCATTAGCAGTTATATGATACTATATGCTGATGGGGCAGTGGACAGAGAAAGTGGGTAAATTAAGCCTGACCACTGCTTGTGTTATGGACTGCTCTTATTAGGAGCCACTGAAGGACACTGCTAGACCTGAGAGAATATCCCTGAAGGACCTGAGCGTAGAGCTGCGTTTGTAAAGATATATCAGACATAGTGCTTTCTAATGATTGAATGCTTTCAGAGCTGCAGTTCAGTCTCCTTATTCCATGGAACTATGGAAAGTAATTGCACGGCGCCTCGAGTGGGTCAGACCAGCAAACATGTCAAACGTAACCCATCAGATTGCTCAATCTGTCCCCTGTTAAGATATAATAGAAGGGCGTGCAGTGGGGCTGACAGCATGCCAGCCGCCGGGCCCTTGAGCCGCCGTTTGTGCGGCGTGCTCCACCAGAGGGTCTCACCAAGCGTGACTGTGTGTTATTCACACTGACGAGTTCCACTGTTCACTGTCACCTCTCATTGCGAGGGGAAATCAGCCTGTGGAGAGAGAGTTGTGTGGCCAGGAGACGGTGGCGGAAAGAGCGTAGGCCATGCCACCTGCACCAGCCTGCATATGACCAGACGTTAGAAAAGCACATAGAGGCTGATATCGAGAAACAGTATACTAAAGAGTTTGCGTGTGTGTGCTGACACATTCTTCCAGACAGTGGTGGGAGCCTGTTTGGGGAGGGGCTGGTGTTACTGGGTTTGATTTGTTGTGAAGACTCCAGCTGGAGGATTCAGCAGAGTCCAGCAAGCCTGCTGAGAGTGACACTTCCTGTCTCTGTCTCGTCCTGCCGAGAACCTTGTGACAGCGGGGACCTGGAGCTGAGACGTGTCCCCCTTCATCATCGCCACAGCCAAGCACCCTCAGCGGGCGACGAGTCAGTGTAGGGACAGGGGGCAGCTGGTTATCTGTACCTCACCAATGAATCGCCTGCCCTCGCCCCACCAGAACCTACTCCAAGAGATCTGCTTTTGGCCTTTCTCCAGAAAGGCTGCTGTCTCACTTGGCTTCCTGATGATTTTTGTTCCTGCAAGCAGACAAATGGAGTTTGGGCTTTTTACAAGAAGAAATGCCTCAGCTCGTGTGATCTCACTGCCCTGAGGAGCGGCACCTCTGCGAGGGCCAGTGATTGGAAAATGACAGCGCTGCACATATTGTCAGCATGGACAGACTCAGCCTTCAGCCGAACGACCAATTGTACATTTTCAGAACAACAGCCATCCGTTTAAGTGTGATTGGACAGCTCTGCTTGCAGCATGTTTGGATACAAACTCTAGTAGAATAAACACGCATGGCTTCCGTGCTGGTGCAGTGATGTCTGTTTGCACATGAAGAAACTGGTGGTCCTGGTGGGAGGCGGGTGTCGGTGATTTGGTCTTTTGTGTGAAAATACCTGTTGCTGCTGTGGAGTGAGACCGTCTGCTTCTGCAACACAAGTGGCTTTGTGATAAGTGATTAGAATTGAAGACGAGGGCCTTGTCAGCACACACTCTTCAGATTTGAGGTCAGTCTCGCCCCCTGATTGTGTGTTTTTGTGAGGGGGAGGGAGGCGGGCGAGAGTTTACTGTCGCCTCACTGAAGCCTCCATCATCACCTGCTGAGACTTGAGTCCCCTCTGTCTGTTTCATCATTCTCCACATCCACCCCTCTGTCATCCTTCCTTTTTCTCTCCCCTCTCCCTCTTCTCAGCCCCCACCCACTCTGGCCCATCGCCTGCTCCTATGCTCACCCCCCATGTTCGCAAATCACTTCTTCCCATGTCAGCAGGTAAATTGTTTTGTCCTCCCGCTCCCTGCTTTCATTACCTTGTGTAAATTAAGCGATATGTCGTCCACCGGTGCACGCCAGAGCACTCGCCGCGCCAACGCCAAAATCATGAGATTTGGCATAATAAATGAAGACAAACTGGCAGTAGCAGTGCTCCTCTTCACGCGGGCTCGCCTTCATTATTCGCTTAACTTGCCGGAGAAAATGACTTAACCCTGACCCGTGTATTACGTCCCATATTCACTCCAGATAAAAGCCTTTTTACAGCGCACAACAATTTATATTCCGGCAAAGAGGCTGCTTTTCTCTGTCAGTTTTCCAATCTCAGCTCCTCAACACACGTCATTAAACTTGTCTTGCCTTCCTGTATTTGTCCATCAGTCCTTCTTTTTACATAAAATCTGGCAGCATTATTCTGGGATTTGATGGCACCCGCTCATTTTTTCCCCTTGGAACGTTTGATTGGAAGAAATATAGCCCGGCCTGGGCTATCTCCTCTCCTCTGTGGAATCATGCACTTGATGAAATAGTGTTCCCCCAGCAAGAATAATAAAAACAGACTTGTGCATTACAGGGGGCTCTCAATCTGCCAGCTGAGCTGAGCGAAAAAACCCACCCTGCCTCGTGACAGATTTTTATAGTTATCCCTGCAGATAAATGGAAACGGCTGACCAGGCTGGGAAAGGCCACTCTGAAGCAAGGGTGGGCTGGCGGCCTGGATAATATGGCTGGAGGTGTGCTACTGTGCCACCTGAGACCTCATGTCCTTTTCCCCATCTTTGCCAATGAGACTGGAGCAATGTGTATAACATCCGAACATCCATTTACATAAACTGTTGTAATTCAAGCGTCGTATTTGTAGAAAAGAAAGTTAAAGTTGCGCGTGTATCACTTGGGGTACGTGCAGCTCCATCGGGACTGAACTGTACACAATGAAAAGAGTCACTGCGACTGTTCCCAAGCCGCTGTGTTAAGGTGTACTGAAGAGCGTAACATAAAGCATCACAATATTACACATAGTAGACGAGAAGTGCGCTCAGTAAAACACAGACTTAACCAAGGCCCTTCTGTATTTAGGTGCATTTTGTCATTACGATTCATGCATTATTCATTGAAAAATGAATGAAAATAATTTGATCGTTATCAGGATCTCTGCCTAAACTTAAGTGGGTTCTTTCTTGGCCCATGTGCTATCCTCAAAACTCCTTCCAAGCATAATCCCGCTTTCCTGTAAATGTTATGTAACGGCAGGTAATCTCATATATTTTGAAGAACAAATAGAGAAGCAAAGAGGACCATCCTGATTCTCAACTCAATTACTTGATTGACAAAATCCAACTTCATGCAGAGATGCAGGCAACTGGCAGCTATACAAGATCCACTGTGTTGTAGAAGAAGATTTTGCCTAGGAGGGCTATAATCAGCCACAAATGATGCTCGTTCTGTGCTAACAGGCCCTGAATAATCAAGCAAAATGAACAGGCTAATCAATTTACCTCGAGTGCCTTTCCACGGCAGGCCTGAAGTCATACAGGATGAGTGTAGTCTGCATCCACCTCCTCCTTTGCTTTCTCCTTGTTCTGACAGTTTTTCAATTATAAAAATGTGCATTGAGTGTATATTTTTATAATAGAATAATATATTTTATAACTTGTAATTGAATGGATATTTTCTCTACACTTATACACCTCATTTTCTATATTAAAGTAATGTTTCAGATGATTTGATTATTTGAAAATTAACCATTTCTTGTCATTTTTGTGTATGGTAAAGTTTTTACAAGCTCTACGCACAAAGGTATTAAAGAAGAGCACTAATACAAAGCAGTAGGCGTGCGGCGTAGAACACTAATATTATTGTAGGTTGTACATTGTAGGTTGCCAGGGCAATAACACACATGCTACAAGACATGCCGTCCAGAATGATTTTTTGCAATGGTTGTTGCTTGAATGAAATGAAAGTACTGGGGCTGTTTTCGACTCAGGATTTTCATGGGCGAATCTGATTTGTTAGATTTTGTCTATAGTCGACTAATATTCAAATTTGAACAAGCAGGGCTGGTGGCGATCCCAACAAGTGAACAGGTGTCATTTGCAACTTTCTCCAACTCTAAGAAACAGACAAATAAACATGGTAGGTGTGCAACAACAGCACCTTCATTTATTTAGTGACACTGACAGCAAGATGGACAAAACTGAACAGAAAAGTGCACATAGAAGAGGAACATGACTTGAAATACGATAAATTGCCAAGACTCAGTTAGCAGCCTAATTTCTTGTCTTAAAAGTCACTGTCGGGATATAAAATGAAGTTGGCGCAACAGCCTTACCATGATATTCAATAATGTTCACTTATGATCCAGTAATAATGTTGTTGCTATGATTAGTAGCCATTATGAGCCAATGAAACCGTCGATGTTGACAGTCTTCCTAGTGCTCAAAGCCAGCGCTCACCTCTTTGGATTGTGCCACCGAAATGTGTGAATGTATTAATGCGTGGTAAGCATATGTCTTCTGTTAAACACACACGTCATTTTCAATTCTTTATTAGCAAAATGGTGCTCTTTTTGCATCAAAGTAGGCTATTTATGACAAAAACAAAGACATTCTTTGCCTTTGTCTTTTCAGCAGCAGCCGCGACCACCCCGCATGTAGTCAGAATGGTACAATCTTGATCACATTTACTGTATACGAGTCGATGACAAGCTCCATAGCCGAACCAGACTCCTCCAAATCGACTATAGTCGACTATTCTAAGACACCCCTAGAAAATACAAACGGGAGAGTTGTTTTCCAGTTGAAGTGCCTCAAGAAGCAGGTTTCATAATACAATTGTAATTTGCTCATAATAATTCCACATGTTACACCAACACAGAGAACAGATATTATTTATGGAACCAGCGTCTGCTTCAACACACCATTTGGTAAATTGACTCATCAAACCCACCCACCTGGAGCAGGGTGATATGGTGACCTGTGACAGCAATGCATCTATAAGGATGGAGGCTGTCCGACAAAAACAAACAAAAAAACATTCTCTGATTTCCTAGAAAACATAACAATTGCAAACGAAAGGCTCATGCACCGGCTTTCCAGAAAATGATATTTTTTTCACCCTTGTTTATTGCGGTTAGTTGGTTCCAAACCCGATTGATAAGTGAACAAAGTAGGATTCTTGATTTATGAATGGAATATTTTTGTAGTCATAGCATAGAAAATCAATTCACTACTCAATACAGTTTTTAACATTATTAGAGCCCCCGAGACATGAAATACCACCCGTATAGTCACCTTTGCGTTTGTATTACCCAACATAGTAGATATAATCAGAGAAAATAAGCCATATTAGTCATAAATAAGATAACACAGACTCACACGGTCCGTGTTGTTTTTTTCTGGACAGCGTACTTCGAGTGTGTATTACAATACAATGAGGTATTGTAATGACGGCTTTAAATGGCTTTACACTCACATTACCCAATACAGTAAACAAAGTAAGCGTAAATAAGCCATTTAAAATGTAAACAAGTGTCACAGTAAATGTGTTCACGAGGGAACCTTCGTGACGAGTCTAGTGAAATCTTCCCTTGAACCCAATAATAACCGTAACCAATCGCAGAACAGATGCGAAAGCAGGCAATGATACTTTTAGCTATTCTCCTTTTTGCTTTGCAGCACCATAACTTTAGTGACTCTTCTCTCGACCTCCCCTATCACCTGTTGACACGTTCAAGGGGCCTTCATGAATTCTTGAATGCATTAAGCAATTGTAATCACAAATGTAGTGTTGTTTCTACCCGGCATTACACCACTGTGTTTTTTTTCACAGAGACGTTATCTATATTAGATATTTATATTGATTATTTATTGTTTAGTTTGGTGTTGGACACAGTAAAACCCGCACAATAACAGTCGCTAATATTTGGGGTCTTTTTGTGTGTTTTGGTTTATCTCAACATTTTGTCTTCGTCTTTTTAAGTACACTTCCTTAAATGTGAAAACACAACAAATAAGACTTGTAATAGACAAATGTGTGTCAGATGTCTCAGTGAAACACATCATTAGCATGCAAAGGGCCCCGAGAGAGGACGTTTGCGCCGTGTAGCTTTCTAAGTTGAGGAGTGCCTGTGCTTTAAAAGGACAAGGAAAGAATGATACAAACAAAGAAAAAAAACATCAAGAATCCAACTCATTTTTTTTCCCCTGTATGAAAGTTTCCCAAGGTCGTTTGCGGAGTCGTGTTAACACAACAGCTGAATACAAATTTGTTTCCTTGTTCTACAAGTCACGGAGCCTCGAGTCTTTAAGCGATCATTATTACCATACAAATAGACAGATCTATTTAACAACCTCCTTTTTTATCTCATAACACTTATTCTTTAGTGTTGCTTTCTGAAAGGCACTGAAATGCCCCCCCCCCTCCTCTTTTTGGGAAAGGAAATGGTCTGGCAGTTGATAAAGGCTCAGAGCAATAGAAGAAGCAAGGCTGACATCTTCTTAAGAGATGATAGCAGGGCCAAATCAAATAGGATGGAGCAGTCACTCTTCTCACAGATAGGTAGCTCATTTCTGCTGGCTGAGAGTTTGCATCCCAAGTGGCGCTCTGCCCGGGAAAGATAGCTCACTCTCAGTCCATTCATTATTTTATTCTCTGCCTCTTCTTTTCATGTCGCCAGCTAGCTCCTTTTTTTTTTTTTTTTTTTACTTTAATTAGTAGACGATTTTGCTCAAGAGCTGATGTGGATCTCGGAGTTTAGATTTTGGGACAAAATGTTTAATTACGAGGGTTTTTTTTTTCATTTGTTGGAAAAGAGGCAGAAATCAATTATTTCTATTAGACAATGGTGATTGCAAGTGAATGGCAGCATGTTGAAACAAAGGCTCGGTGGTAGGGAAGATAAGTGTCAGCCTTATCCACCCCCTTCACCCCCAAAGGTAACCGATGTGAGTTGGCTTCGTAATGGCTTTGCATGTGTTGACACACAAACACGGCTGCGGTGCTCACAATTTGTAAATGTCACATTGGAAGACTCTGATGTCAGTGTTGACATACAGGAGTTGTCATTTGTGTGAGTACAGTCGTCCCTTGCCACTTCACCCCGTCACAGCTTTTGAAAAATATATTCATTAATAAATCGGATTGTTTCGGGGTGGAATATGGCCCATTATTAGTCCAAAAATATCCATATTGAAGCAAATTTCACATATTTTTTTCCACAAAATAAGCATTTTTAAGCACAAAAATGGCAACTAAAGAGCGTGATTGGCGAAACTTATAACCAACACGTGGCAAACCCTACACACGGGAGGCTACGAGCGACTGTGGCCAGCGACAACAGTGAGCGACGTGCTCACATCCGGAGCAAATTACGAGTCTTCCATGGTTTCGATTGGCTGTCAGGTTTGGACGGAATTTTGGGGTATCAAAGGAGTTCAGAGGAGGAAAAGCGGTCGGGTTGTTCATTGTGTACTCTTGCTAGTACTGGATCTTGCTAGTATGGAAGATATAACGTATATAAATGTCCGTGTAAATTAATCTAAACTTACCTGATATGTTTACTCTGGCGGCAACAAATTTCCATGCCGCTGCTTTGTTGTTTATATCTCTGTATTCTTTTATGGAAATGTCAAATAGCTGCGCGAATTCTGACAGCAAGTGTTATTTTTGCTCCATGTTTACCTGCAAGAGAGTACTGGATCGTATCCTTTCCAATCTCCCACAGATTGGTCCTCATCTGGGCAAAAGCGTTGAAAAGTTGAACATTTTTCAGCTTTCTGGGATTGCATCGCAAGCCGGCGTGTGCACGATGAATACACGAGCGAAAAATGTAACACACTCAAATTTTGTGTGTCGCTTGGCGACCCAGGTTCCATTGAAAATGAATGGACGAGAGCTGCGGTTGCCTCTCGTGTATCGAGCCCATCAGACTCACCGCCCTAGAGGTCACTCTCATCCGGGTCACAGCACCAACGTGACAGTGGTCACCCATGCAATCTGGCCATGCACCGGCCGGAGCTTGAACCACCAGTCCACAGATCCCCACTCAATAAGATTTGAGCAACGTTAGCCTGAGCTGTCAGCTCGTGGTCCAGCGTGGCTCTTAAGGTGTCAGGGAGTGAGGTTTGCCAATGTACTCTCACAAAGCCGCATCAGCAGGCATTCATTCGTTAGACTCATTCATGTACTTGCGCAAACTTCCCAGCAGCCAGACATGATCAATCGAGCCCAAAGTTGCAACTCAGACTCTGTGCAAAGCCCTTCTGAAATGCATGAATATGAAGTTCTCTTGCAGAGGGCTCATTGAAATGAGGAATTACACGAAAGATAAAGCACTTTATCACCAGTGAAAGACGAGACAATGTACATTGAGAAATTGGGAAGATGGCAGAAACAATGAATATTAAGTGCCTGAGAATCTAAAGCTGCTGACTAAATTGAAAGTGTGTATCCTGAGGGGGCAAGCTTTCCAAATTGCTAATTACTGCTGCGAAAAGGGCTCTGCTTCTGATATGTTTGCTTGTGAAAGGCACTCACTTAATGAAGCAGTGGCTCAAGTTTCTTTTTTAATTATTTTAATACTTCTACTAGCTGGCTTTCAGGGCTCTCTCCGGACTGCCTCCCAGGCCAGAACAATGGAGGGCCCTGGAGCGCGGTTTCCCCACAGGGCCGAGGAAAGGAGGCCCGTGGCTGCGTACTGAGGGAGCTGCTCAGCCCGCTGAAATATGGCGGCGACAGATAAGGTGGCAGCAGCACACTGAAGCTCTCTCCCAGGGGCCCAAGGGGAAATTTGCAGTTATTAAGAGGAAGATGAAAGAGATTAAATGGCTTTTGTACTCATTTTCACAGACTTTTCTTTTTGTATTATTTGGCTGCTCTTGGTCTGAGAGATGGGGAAAGTGGTAAATTACTTTTTTTTTTTCATTCATCAACACACTAGCTTGGCGAGGCAATGAGCCGTTGCTGAAAGATGTTATACATGAGTCTTACTATTGTTTTAAAATGTGCTGGAGCTCCACAATGACTCTAATCTTATCATCTACAACTAATGACACACTTTACATGGTTGGGGATTTTGTTTAACATGTATTAAAAGTACTTGCCTTCCTGGTGGTGCATGAACTAAATGTAATATGAACCAGTGCTAATTGTGACGCTACTTACCAGAGGTGGGAGAAAGTCAATATTATGCAAGTCTCAAGTCTTCAGTATCAATTCAAGGCTCAAGTAAAGACATAAAAGTCCAAGTCAAGTCTCAAGTCAAGTCAAAACAAGACAGCTCAAGTCAAATCCAAAGTCATAGGCTTGAAATTTTTGAGGCATAGGCACTGTTTAGTGTCTACCAAATAAAATAACATTTTTAATTTTGCGGTTTCACTCCATCGCAGTTTTTCAAAAATATATTGATGAATAAATAGCCATAAATAGATGGCGTCCTCCTGTACGAATGCGTTCTTGAAATCTGCTCTTGAGATTCCTCACTGCAACATGTCAGCTGGGATACTGTGAATTTCATCCTGAATTCTCGGTTTTAACTCATCCAGAGTTCTTGGTCGAGTCGTGTACACTTCACTCTTGAGATAGCCCCACTAAAAAAAATTAAAAAAAAAATCAAACAGACAAATCTGGCGATCTAGGGGGGCCAGGGGACGTTACCGAATCTTGAGATCACGCGGTTACCGAACAATTCTTGCACAGCCTCCAATGATTGGCGTGCGGTGTGTGATGTCGCTCCATCCTGTTGAATCCAGGTTTCTTGAACGTGTGGAAAATTGTTCAATTCAGGTGTAACGAAGGATTGTAACATCTCCACGTAACGATTCGCGGTGACAGTGACTGAGATCCCCTGGTCATTTTCCAAAAAATAAGGTTTGTTGTTTTTATGAAACATTTTTATGGCTAGCGCACGCTGTTGCCCGTTCCACTGATCCATGGTTACTAAAATGGAGGAGTGTTTACTTGCTCATGTCTGCCAATATGCACTTCAAAAAGTCCAGTTTTTTTGCGTCACCCTGTATCTTCTCATTACACAATACTATAGAAATAAAATCTAGACAGCACAGAGTAGTCAATGTACAGCTTTTATAGCAGTGTAGATTCACTGTCCTCTGAAAACAAGTCAACAAACAGCCATATTTGTCTAAAAAGCTGGCAACACAAGTGAGTACATCCCACAGTGAACGTGTCCAAATTGTGTGTCAATATTATTCTTTTTGGGCATGGAGTTCACCAGAGCTTTTATTTGTGCTGAGTACTGTGGTTTTTAAAGGACAATATGTTACATATAATGCTATACAAGCTGTACACTGACTACTCTATTGCCCGAAGGGACCTAACTGGAATGAGCTCAGAATGTACTTCTCACATTACCACCCATTACATGACCTATTTAAGGTCACTCAGCTTTTTGCACATAATGAGCAAACATTATCACTCATTGAACCACTTTTATAATTGCATTTTATATGCATTTTAATCAGTACTGCTGCTAGATGTACTACATGTTTATGCAGAACATATTGAGCTCTCATGTAGTTAAAGAGAATCCACAGAAACAGCAAATAACAGTCATGTCGTTATCTTTACGTGCAGTCGGCAGTCGTACAGTCGGTCCTCGCCCTGATTGGCTGAGCAGCAAGGCGGAAGTGGGTCTGACAGCTTTGCTGAAAGCAAAACAAGAGGAGCTGCAGTCTGCTGGTGAGTGCAAGGAACGTTTCTGACACCTTTCTTTACACAAACCCACGGTCTCATTTCTGTGTACTGTTCAATGAGCTTGACGCGTGTCTGTGAGAGTCCACCGCGGCGATTTGTGTCGCTGTCTGGATGACTTTGTAGCAACCTGAGTTCACACGTGTGATGTTATGTAACACGGCAACGAGCATGCAGGCATCACCGCCTCCACCCGTGTTGGTGTTTACACTAAATGCAAACGCAGATTTAACAAAGAATGTATTCCACAGCCACACTGTGTGTCTATTCTGATACAATATTCAGCAAAACTACACCACTGACTTTGTTGTTTATTGTCACTACAGTCATTTGGCGATATACAGAATTAGCCGAACAGGCGAATGTTGATTCGGCTCTCATTCCAATTTGAAAGGTTGTTTTGTGCTTATATTATGGCCAAAAAGAGATCACCACTCGAACCTAGCTAAGCAAATAGATAACAGAATGGTGGCCGACAGGGGCGCAACGTCCTAATGCACCAAACTAAATTAACTGGGATTAACTGCTTGAGAGAAATGCTGCAAGTTCACGGAACAAAACAGAAGTTAGCTAGACTACCAGGGGAGCCAGACCTGCGCTACGCAAACATTAGCCGGCTACCAAGTTGCTTAACCATAACTGATGCAGTGAGTTGCTTCTCATTTGTCAAACACGCATGTCAAAAGACACGTACTGTGTTTGTCGAAAAAATATTGGTTCATCTATTTCAAAAGGGTCAATTATTGGCTTTATGGACGCTCTGATCAGGGTATTACGCTGCCAATTCCGATCCGATCATCCATGAGTGAGATTGGCCGGTACCAATACCGATCACATGGATTAAATGTAGATTTTTAAATGTATTTATGATGAGTGCTATTGGCTGGGGCTGCCATTAGACAATTCCAAGGGCCCCTGGCAAATAGGTAATAGGCAAGGCTGGACACACTACGTGTTTTTGTTCATTAAACATCCATCCATTTTCTATACCGCTTCTCCTCATTAGGGTCGCTGGGGCATGCTGGAGCCTATCCCAGCTGACTTCGGGCGACAGGCGGGGTACACCCTGGACTGGTCACCAGCCAATCGCAGGGCACATATAGACAAACAACCATTCACACTCACATTCATACCTATGGACAATTTAGAGTCACCAATTAACCTCACCTGCATGTTTTTGGAATGTGGGAGGAAGCTGGAGTACCCGGAGAAAACCCACGCGCACACGGGGAGAACATGCAAACTCTACACAGAAATGCCCAAGGGAGAATCGAACCCAGGTCTTCCCGATCTCCAGGCTGTTACTGTGTTGGCCAACGTGCTAACCACTAGACCACCGGTTCGTTAAACAGCAACACACAAATTGTGTTTTCAGGACAAGACATAATTAGTATGACAACAAGAGAGCAACATTGTTCAGTGACACTTGAAAAAGGTATTATGTACCCCATGAACGTGATGGGGTTGGCTTTTCCTCACTGGAAGGACAGTGGTGATCATCACCTTCCAGCTCACGCACGCCTGGCCTCTTCAGGATGCATCGGTGTGCAAGTATAACATTTCTATGTATTTTATTGTCTGATTTGCAAGAATAAAGATGCCACACTTACATGACATACATTATCCAGGTTGGAGAGAGCCATGGTTTATAATAAATGTTTCTGCAACATTGCATTATTGGCAAACAGAAACTTGCAGGCGCCATAAGCCGACTCAGTGTGCACGGAGATGGTAGACGGGGCTTGCGCACTAAGCCGAGAAGCCACGCTCACAGTGGCCATGTCGTAGGTTTCTGCCCTGTTGTATTTGATCAGGAAATGTGCAAATTCAGAGAATTTTTACTTGCGAAAATTTTAAAAACGATTGGAATCATACAGAAAATAAATTTCTAATACAGTTCAATGGACACATTAATATTTATTTTATGTTATTTGTTTTTTTTTCAATTTTTCATCATGACAAGTGAGGCTTTGCCTCACCTGCCTCCCCTGACCGCACGTCACTGTTGTATGTATGTGTATACAGTGTACTGTATATGTGTGTGTGTAACATACTGTATATATGTTTTTATATTATAAACTTACAGTCTGTATAATAATCTACTGAGTGCCTCTCTTGTGTGATTTCAGCATTGAAATGGATGAGCTGGTGCAGGACCTGGTGTCTGCCCTGGAGCACACCTCGGAACAAAGTAAGCTCGGGGAGCTGTGGGAGGAAATGGTTTTGAGTCCACGTCACCGGCGGCGGCAGGTGCGCCGTCGAAGAGGCCAGAAACACCGTTGTGAATCTTCGCTCCATCCACCTGAGCGAAGACACCACTGGGTCGAAGCATCGGAATCCAGTTTAGATGAAACTTCTCAAAACTCCTGGCGGAACTCTCCGCCTCTTTTGACAACGTCGGCAGCCAACTGCAGCAACTCTGATGACATGTCCATCAATAGCCAGTGGCACTCCCTTGTGAGCCGCCCGATCAGGACCGGGCAGCCCTCCTGGCCCGAGTCAGACTCCTTATCTGAGAATAATCTAGGACGTCAGCTCAAGAGGAAGAGGAGGATTAAACGTATGAACCCGCCTGTTCAAGTCAGATTGCAGCATAAGTTAAAGGTTTCCGCCATGGAAAGGAAAAAACTGAGGCCCAGGCCATCCAGGATGCAGCATCTGTCAAGACTGAAGAACAGCTCCAGCGGTTGGGTTGGACGAAACCGGCAGTCTGATGGGGTCAGCCTGATGGGAAAGCAGCGCTGGAATAGGAAGATCACTTTGGAACACCGAGATGCTGCAGAGGAGAATATGTCTGAGGGGTAACATTAAACTCACAAAGCTTAGTTGCATTTTTAAAACACATATCATATATTCCTCCCCTTTGTATTTGTGTGTTAAACATTCCACACATGACACTGGAGTTACGAACGTTAAACCCGCTTGGTTAAGTACTTGGTCAGTTTGAAATAACAGGAAGTACCCTGTCAGCCTTTAAATGCTAAGTTACCAGGGTACCAAAAGCTCATGACCATCGCTGTAATAAGGCACAATCAATCAAAGAAGGTGAGTCCATATAGGCTCTCGTGTATATGTCGTCAATATTCACTCTGTCCTTAACAAAACCCCCTCAAAAAATGTATCACAATCATGCCGCTTCACTTTAAAGTATCAAGTTGACATTAAAAATGAATGATGGAGTCTCTTCATCCCCGGCTCCTATAGCAGAAATGATCACCTGGGAGAGATCTTTGATAGTTATGCCTCCGGGCATCTGCCATCTCATTATTTCCTTTCCAGAAATATTGTCACAAATAAATAAGTGACTTTTATTGATTTGTTTTGAAATGAAGTCCTTTCCCGGGCTGCATAATTAAAGCTGTGCCAGTGTCCCAGGATGCACTCTGTTGCATGCCTCCTGTTTAGTGAAGCCAAATGGCAGCAGAGATGGACGCTGTGTTATCACAGTGAACATTTTCTTCTAAAATGATCAGTGGCATCTAAAGAACCATTCCAGTGGTTACTTGCTTGTATGAAAAGCTGAACTCGTATCCACTTCAAATGATTAAACATATACATAAATGTTTACCATAAAAGAATCAAATGGGGAAAAACACACTATATTATGTATGTCCATTAAAAATGGCCATTAAATCTTGTCATTCCAATTATTAATGTCCCATGCTGAGCTTTGGTATGAAAGCATCATTATTTGATTATTTGATCATCTAAAACATTTTAAGACAGTGTTTTGTGGTAAGCAGTAATAGGTCAAGGCACAAGGCTTTACATCTTGTGGTTTAATTTGTGCTGACCTCCCTAGCCCCTAAACGGTACTTGTTTTCTTACTTTATGGAAAAATCAATAGCTGTCCTGACAGAAAACAGCTCCAGAGAAGAAATAAATGGGAACACCATCGCGCGCTGTCAATCATTTCTCACTTATACAACGCCAAAGCGCTTGATTGCTGTTCAGTAGACTGCCACACTGATGTGAGGGCCGAGCAGTCCTAATGGTTAAGTCCATGCGGAGGTGAACGATTTAGAAGAATGCTGGAAGCGATGAGGGGTTGACAGAGGTACAACAGCAGTATTTATAATCCTGCTGTGTACGCTCCATCTGATGCCATTGTGAAAATGTCTTTTGAAGCACTCAGATTTTGTTGAGCTCCGTTCATTCCATTAACCTTTGTTGTATGCTCTCCTAAAGCATGCTTCTACTCAAGGTCACCCGTCCGATGCACACACACAGCAGAGCCTTGAGCTACCCGAGTGCAAGCAAAGCAGATGTTGGCAGCTCCTTCATTAGAGCGGGTGCAGCCTGCTAGGCCACGGGGCCACCTGGCATCCCGGCTGGTCCTGCAAGTCGGCCTCACCTGTGGGTTAGACGCCACATGACGCTGATGGTGGCTTCCATACTGCCACCAGGACGGAGCACAACAATGTATCTTGCCTTGATTCTCTCTCTTGCTGTGTTTTCAAAACTCCGCAAGGAGCTTTGTGCCATTTGCCCAAGTTAATTTTCATAAATCTCTGAGTATAATCCAATTACTGCAGCTCAGGGAGGGAGGGATAACCTTATAATCAGACACCCATAGAAGAGGGCATGGATTTGGGTTGCGGTGGCTTGTTTGAAAAGCCCACAGATCCATTGTTATCAGGGTTGTGTTTCCTTCCGTCTCTCTGCCTCGACTTTATTCCTCAGCAGAATGAGCCCAGCTCAATAAATGGTGGCGAGCCTGTAATCTCTGTGCAAACTGGTCGGCCTCTCCCAGGAGCTGGGGATTATATCCTAATGATTAGCGCTCATCTGGATACTGTGTTTTTCTTCACTTTTTTGCCTTGTATCGAGACAATAGGACCACGGGGGGTTAAGTTCACCACCAAAACACTGGGATGCATTTTTTTTTTGCCCTTGCCATTGTTTCTTTGTGGACTTATGGCATTTCATAGCTAATGAAGACCCATTTTTCACATAGGGTATAATCCGCTACAGAGCAATTTACAACTGGGTGCAGAATTTGTAATATCCTTTGATTTTGTTATGCAAAGCGGCCCGAGTTATCTTTAAATGTTTGTCATTCCCACTTGACAAAGGTCAAAGAGAGTAGAGGTGTTTCTTTTTGTTCTTAGAAAAATGGGTGTGTGAATTATTAATTTCATCAATTAGTCAACACTTAATGGAAGCAGACTCGCACGGCCCTCTAAGTGAGGTCACATTACACATTTTAATGCAGTTTAACACCTAATGTGTGCCCCTTGCTAATAGTCTTTATGTTTTCATTTCAAAAGTCCACACATAAGGTTAGCATGTTGGCCACACAGTCTGGAGATCGGGAAGATCTGGCTTCGAATCTCCGTTTGGGCATCTCTGTGTGGAGTTTGCATGTTCTCCCCATGCGTGCGTGGGTTTTCTCTGGTTACTCCGGTTTCCTCCCACATTCCAAAAACATGCATGTTAGGTTAACTGGGGACTCTAAATTGTCCATAGGTATGAATGTGAGTGTGAATGGTTGTTTGTCTATATGTGCCCTGTGATTGGCTGGCGACCAGTCCAGGGTGTACCTGCCTCTGGACCGAAGTCAGCTGGGATAGGCTCCAGCATACCCCCGTGACCCTAATTAGGATAAGCGGCATAGAAAATGATGGATGGATGGAAGTCCACCAGTAAGAAGCAAGTGAATCGAAGAAGAACAGCTGCCCATCTGTCAGTTTGTTCCTGCTGTAGCTCTGAATGCGTTAAACAGCAGCACACCAAGCCAAAGCAAAAAGGTTCACTAATGGTAGCACTGATGATGCTTTGCTAGACTCAAGCTGCCAGCAAGACCCATTCAGAGGTTGTCTAGAGCTGAGCCCAGGCCTGAGGAGTCAGTCTAGAATGGGTTATGGGACATGTCCCGAAATAGTTGGCTAGGCCACACATGGTCCAGTTTTCCTGGAGAGGTCTGCATCCATTCACATCTTCTGGATGTGAGCGGAGAAGATGCAGGACCATCTGGCTGGGAGGGTTTTTTTTCTGATCCTGATGCTGCTGTGCATATGCAGCATGGCAATGCCCACTATCAGTGCATATATGACCCTCCATCCTCTAGTGGTGGAAAGGCCAGCAAAGGTA
The DNA here is from genome assembly GCF_027744805.1 of Dunckerocampus dactyliophorus. Taxonomy (NCBI): domain Eukaryota; kingdom Metazoa; phylum Chordata; class Actinopteri; order Syngnathiformes; family Syngnathidae; genus Dunckerocampus; species Dunckerocampus dactyliophorus. The sequence goes on from NC_072831.1 coordinate 14,339,631, forward strand.
AAGATTCAGATTCAGATTCAAGAGTTTTATTGTCATGTGCATAGTAAAACAGCAGTTATACCATGCAATGAAAATCTTATTCTGTTCATACTCCCAAGAAAAGAAAGGAAACACAAGAAAGAATAAGAACATAAGAAACATAAACACATAAACATATATACCAATAAATTAAGCAACAACAACAGAAGAGACATTAATACAAGCAAATAATACAAATAAATAAATAAATAAATAAATAAATAAATAAATAAATAAAGTGCTATGAGTGTGTGCGTGTGTTGCGTGCGGCGTGTGCGAGTGCTTCGTTGAGAACAGCCAACATGCCACTGTAGCAAGGAAAACTTGGAATGGACTGTGTGCGATTTTGGAAAGAAAAATCCTCTCAAGCTCTTTTACCATTAGCTGTATCACTAGCATCCCTCATTCCTCATGACCTTGAAGTGACTGGAGGTCACAGAGCAAGTTGGCTGAGGTGTGAGTTTGGCAGAGACACCAGGGGTGAACAGGGTTGCCCGGAGGTGCGGTGACAAGCTGTGGCGGCGGAACAGTCAAGGCAACATAGCAGATGTTGGCGAGTTGCAGTATGTGGAAGCAGCCGCTCCATGTGTGGGGCACAGACAGAGGGAGGGGCAGGCCCGGGGAATGTGTTTCACTCTCCTGTCATCCTCCACCACAGCAGCCCGATTATATTGGAGCTGACAGCGTAGGATATTCAATTAGATTGTGCATGTCACTTGGTGGCTTGGATCAGAGTCATTCCTCCTGCCTTTGTGTTTGCCATCCCAGCAACGGAACACATGGCATGCTCTCTCTTTTTGTGCCACTTCCATTTATGTCGACCTCCAGCTGCAGACCACTTCTTTAATTTTATTATTGATTGCTTCATGTAAAATATTGACATGGCAGGGCACAATGTACATTTTGGTTTCACATTGTTCCCTTTTCATCTGCTGTACTATTGTTTGACCTAAGAATCCATTGAGTTCAACATGACAGATTTAAAGAGAATTTACTGGCCTGTAATGTAGCTGATGAAACAGGTCCATGTCACTGTGGGATGTTTTTGCTCTTCTCTTTGCAGTGAAACCAGCAGTACCTGCAGCAGTGACCCTGGCCTTTTCACCAATGACGAAGGGAGGCAAGGTATTGAAAACAATGTTAACCTCCTTTCTGACATTTCAGTCATTCAAATCAAATTTGAACCGAGCTTTGCTCAGCTGAACCCCCCCCCCCCCCCCCCCCAAAAAAAAAAAAGAAGGCTGTTTTGCTCCAATGGGCTGTTTGCTGGGCACCCAGGCGACTCTAATAAGACGTTGTCATGTCGTGTTAATGAGCGCTGAAGCCTTTGCTAATCTCATTAGCCGTGGTTTGGGCCAGTCGGCCTCTGATTTAACAGTTGTCACTACACCTTGACTATGAGAGGCATGCTGCCTGTTACTGGTCTGCTGACTGACAGGTCCGAGAGGAGCCTCCTGTCCGGGGACTAAACTAGTGCTGTCTACTTGTAGGAGTAATTAACTCACAAATGCACTTAGCGCCGTTGTACTTACAAACATGTAGACTTTATGAATTTTCATGACAGCACTTTCCCCAAAAAACATGTAAAAAGATGTTACAAATGTTAAGTGTATGAAAAACAGTGGCAAATAAAACTTTGCACTCACAGAACATTCATGCCAGTGATAACAATCATGACTTGACACCACGTCATTTTTAGATATCGATTAGAGCTGTCAAAGTTAATGCTTACGCGTGATTGACATGCGCACGTCCCGTTTGAGCTTCGGTCCACACTGTAATTTAAGAAAACCCAGCGGTGGATGTGGAGCCACAAGCGGGAACAAATATTGAGGAGAAATGGACAGAGAAAAGTGTATTTTGAATGGTAAGTTTAGCTGAGTTGTCATGGAGTACGAACGTCGACTGCCAGAGAGAAGTGAAAAGGTGGAGCATTGCCGGGATTTTAAATTGTCATTTATACAGTGGTACCTTGGCATACAAGTGTCCCAAATACCAAGTGTTTTTTTTTTTTTGAAGCAAGCCGGCTCTCGGTTGATTTTTTGCTTTGAACGGCGAGCTAAAATTTGGGTTACGTGCTGCTAGTTTGGCAGGCTTAGCCTCGGACAGCAGTCAATGTGACCATGGCTGAAGACGAGAATGGATGTAAATACCATTGACAGTGTCACCGGGAAAGATTTTCTTTTTTTTTTTTTAATTTTTTAATCTCGCAAGATCTCATGACACAAAATCTCGTGACACCCCTAATTTCTAATATCCAAGGTTAAATCATCAATCAAGAAAAGACTCATTTCATCATCACCATATCTCAATCATGTAACAATTATGAGCATGGAATTTCCCAATTGAACAACAATTGAAAAATATACATAGAATAGAAGATCCTTGTCAAGATCTCTGCTCTTTTGGAGAACGTGTCATATGTGCAACATTATCAGCACCAGCAGCATCATTTGGAAGCAGTAACATCTCCCCTTTCCTTGTGTGTGTGTGTGTGTGTGTGTGTATTTGTAGGTGATGATGAGCAGAGTGACTGGTTCTTTGAGGGCGACTGTGGAATTGGGTCCAGCGTGGCTAGCTTGCTGCCCAACTGGGACTCAGACAATCACAATTCCAGAGATGTCAACCGCCCCTCGCCCACCTCTCTGCCATCTCTGAGAGGTTGTGGAGTGTTTTGTCTCTTTGAGAAGACTTGCTGGAAAAAAAGAGCAAATATATATATATATATATATATATATATATATATTTGCTCTTTTTTATAATAACAATAAAGATTAAATGTAGCCTTCCCCCCTCTGATACAGGCTATTGTTCACATTTAAAACGCTTGCCTCGCCCTGCTGCTTCTTACATCAGGACCAATAGGGGAAAGTTCTCCAGCAAGGTGTGTATTTTGATGTTCCCATATGTGTTTTCTTTCATAATTCACAATTTGAATTTGTATTGCAGGGCAATTCTACACCAGAGTTTGTGGAGAGACTGAGACACCTTTCTCATGATCATCATTATAGAGAGTAAGTAAGCAATTAAACTCAAATTCATCTTAGCCATCATCATTCACTCATTCAAATTGTCTCCTTTTAGTTTCTCTGCTGTTGGACACCATGGCCAGGTATGTTTCATTCAAGGTGTAGTCTCGCCTTTCTTTATCATTTTACCGTGTAGTCCATAAGATCTTGCCATCTTTAGCCTCCGCCTACAGTTTGTGTTCACTGACGACACGTTAGAATCCTCTCAAGGGTCTATTGGAGAAACAAATTCTGCCTTTTTCCAATGAAGCTCGCTTTATTGATGAACACATGGGCGGCACACTCACTTAAATGAATCAGTTACAGAGTGCAGGTCACTTTTAATTAGAGAAACCTACATTATGTTAGCACTGCGAGTTTGTTTGTGTATGTTGAGCTGACACAGACGCACAAGACCCCCGAATGTTTTCATTCGTGCCCTGGCGTTGGCCCGTGTCCATTTCATAGCGACAGTGGAAATACACTGCCATTAGCTGTACATTGCAGACAAAACACGCTTTTGCACTGTTCATTTCAATAATGAATTTGTTTAATTGTTTTTTTCCCGCATTAAGGACTTTTGTCTAAAGCCAAGTTGTACATTGTAAAGTAGCCTGACGTCTCAGTTGATAGTCAGCATGCAGGGACACTTTAATTTAAAAGTTTTCAAGGTCGGCATTCCCAAATAGAATTTATGTTGACATAAATTCATGACATGACAGTAATGCTGATTTAAGTGCAAATCTTTTTCCAGAAAGTTTTGTCAAAGCATCACATAGCTCCCAGTCAGACCAAGATACTATTGCATGTGTATGGGAGGTGGAGTGGGGGTGCACTGAGGAGCCAGCAGCTCCTTTAGCCTTACAACTGTGGGGCTCCTCCTGATTGTCTAGTGTCCACATTGTCTGTTTATGGTGCATTCCTAATTTTGTTTCACACGCCACCTCCCTCACTCTCTCGGGTTATTTCCCAAAGCTCTCCTTGATGAGGGGCAAATACACGACTGCTATGAAAAGCCCCTGACTTCTTAGGGCGTTCTTTTCCAAACAGACTCTTTCTTCTCCACCTGAAAGGTTCCTTCAGATTCCAGTTTTGAGGCATTGTGAATACTAATATCTCTCTATTAAAAAAGCCCTCATATCCCTGCCATGCTCTCATTTGAATGGCAGACTCAGGGGAGACCTCTTAATTCCTTTATAGTGGGATTCAAGACCCTTCACTTCAAAAAGTATAAATCATACTCCCAAATGAACGAGGGAGAGCGAGGGATTGACGAGAGGGGCTTCTGATGTGTCCCGTCGGACTCGCTGGCTGAATCCGTCTCCCCAAACTGCTCAAATCCACTCTCCAGTGAGGTGGCTTCTTGCATCCTCACCGGCCATCTCGGCATGCATGGCGTCCACACAAGTATGTCACAATGCCAGAACGGCTGATCCCCACTCTAAACAAACTTCAAATGACCTCCTTTTTCACTTTTTCATTTCTTTTTCGCATCTTACCCACATGATGGATTTCAAACCCTGAGGCCTGAGTGTAAAGTGTTTACCCTCTGGGCCGAGTGTGTGAATGAATCTTGCACTGCAACCACACCGGGATGACGTTATATTAATAAAAGCTGTCATCTCCTGTTTGGCGCCAGGTGATGACGACAATGGGAGATTTGATGTTAAGCGATGAAGGCGGCGATGAGCTCGCTCGTCGCTTATCCTCGTCTCGGAGTGGGACTTGCCTCAAAATGCCATAATGCTCGGAGTCGGCAAGCACGTTAGAATGCCATAGCAGCCTTCTCTCTATTGACTTATTTGTTACTAAATGACACTTGCGCTGTGAGATAAATCATAGTCCCAAGCCACTCCCTTCCCCGTTTTCATTTTAATTGTGAGATCTCTGTGTCAGCAGTTAGTATATTGGTGTGAGTGGCCTATTGATTATTGATTTGCAGCTATCGATTATGTTCCCTGGACACCCTAATCCTTTCTGATTCATTTGAATAGCTCTATTAATCTTGAGATCCTGCTCACACCTGAAGCGCAGTGTTCCCTGATGAAAATAGATAGCCATTTTGTAAAGGCCCCACCTCGCTCCTCTTTTGATTCATTCTTTTTAATTGATATATTTGCTTTTGGATGTGGGCGCCAAAATTGCAATTGACCCACTGTCAGTGATCTTTTAGTCAGCTCCCTGGGGGAGTACTTTGCCTTTAGGAGTGTCTCATCTGACCTGAAAAAAATCCATCCCAAACACTTTTTAGTCAGTGTCCTTGTGTCTTTGATAGAATTTAGTAGTTGTTCAGTTGCCTTTGTGACTTACTGCTTTTTCTTTCTTTTTTTACATTTTTTTACCACCAATGCACTTTTTAGTCATTTCTCTCACTTTCACACATTTTTGAGTGAAAACAAAATGCACTGCCATCTGCCATCCTCCCCAACTGACAAACACTACGTAAATGAATACAGTAGATCCAAGCTAATCACGCAAATTGTGAAAAAATGTAAATAGAAATGCCCATAAAATGCCTATTATTGACACCCTTAAGCCTAGGTTCCAACCGGTCGTACGGGCTCCTACGACCGGTCTACGTGCAAAAAACCCCTGCAAGTAACGCACATATGACACGCATGTAATGTGCTGATTTTCAAGCCGCACACTGGCCGCAGAGGTTGTTTGTCATGTCAAACAAACTCTACGGGTGTTTACGTTTTTTTCAGGTTGCAAGACAAACTTAAGCACTTTGTACGCCTTATTGCGTCGGCCGTACGGCGAACGTGTTTCTTTCGTACGTTTTGCTGGTGTCAGGTTTGGGCAAAATGTCTATTTTTTTTGTACATTTGCGGACTCCTATGTGTGCCGTGCGCCAAGTGCACACCACATACTTATTTGGTGCCACAGCTATGCTCTCCATGAACAAAAAAAGCAGCCAATCGGGGAAGGCCAAAAATTGCACGACCAAAAAAATCGTACATTCTGTTGTGACCTAGCTGGACTATGCTCCTTTGTCGAGGTGCCTCTGTACTCTACACCGCCTCACTCCTCCCCCTCCAAACCCTCTTTGATAGCTTGACATTCTCCTCCAATATCGGATCAACATTTGTAATAAAAGTGTACAACACTCTCCGTCGCTCTTTAATTGCCGTTGTTTGCTCGTGATGAACAAGCTAAATGCATAGAAGCATAATCCAGGCTTAAGGTCTCTAATATGCCTCACACATTAAAGATCTCGCAAGATTAAAATGAGACAAGGTTGTTAGTTTGGAGAAAGCTGTTTTTCAAGAACAGGGCAGCCAGAAGGCAATCAGACTGTGAACTATGGCATCACTACTAGGAATGATAATAACGCACACCTTGCCACCTACCTCAGTGTTTACAGCGTCAGCGAGTGACGTGTCTCTGTTTTTTCCGTCAAAGTTGAACTGCTGCCACTGCGTGTATTGTCCAAGCAGAAGCTGGAGTAATTCCACATTTCATCAGAGTCGCTTCATATCAACCCACCTAGATGTTCGGAATTGTTTGCACCATTAATCACCGAGCGATGGTATTTACGCTCGTTCTATTTGGCTGGGCAACGACTTTAAAAGCTCCAGCGATCACTGATTTTGTTTCACAACACACTTCATACGTAGAAGAGATCTGTGTTGACATTTTAGCGACATGGTCGCTATATTTAGCAAGAAGGGATTTGCATTAAAAGTGAAAGTCACAAAGTGTTTCTTTCTTGAAGTATTCGCTGTGCGACACTTCCGATTGTACATAAATACCGCCGTGCGATGCCGGTTTGACGCCGGTCTAAAAGCTGCATCAACCCCTCCATAATGCAGCTCTACAGGTCGAAGAAGGCAGAGTTTGGACTCGCTTTCCTGGCGAAACCAAGACAGTCTGTCTCGCCGAACACGCATGGGTGTCCAAAATGTGGCCCTGGGGCCATCTGTGGGATGTAGCACATTGTAGAAATAAAATAAAGGAAAACAAAGTAAAAGTGGAAAATAGAGCAAAAGGGCATAATGTAACTAGAAAAAGCTAAAATACTGACTGAAAAAGCGGTTAGCCTGGTTGTCAGGCTAGCACGACAACCACACTCCAGTTTTCTGTGGTGCCACCTCCATCTCCCTCTAAAGGCCCTGTCACACCTTGACGATTTAGCCAGCTCACGCCAACGTATGAAAAAATTGGCCAATACACTGGCATACGTCCAATAAGTTATGGGTAAGTTTTGTATAAGTTAAGAGCACGCTGAGACACGCCGGCATACGTCATAGTATGTCCAAGTCAAAAATGTTGTGCATGCACAAAACATTTCGACGTATGTCAACGTATGATTAATACAGCTCGCATCCGCGGGCAATAAGTTATGTGATCGTTGACGCCCGTTCACACACGTTAATTGTAAGTTACGTACAAGTCTAATACGTCAACATACCTTGAGACAGAACTGTCTTCTTGGCGAGTGAAGATGGAGAGGAGGAGAAGCTGTCGTGTTTGTATTTGCAGGTAAGTTTGCAGCTTGACCAGTAGAGGGCACTGTGACACTGGGAATGGAACCAACTTTTGATTTTTTTTATCAACTTTATTAATGCATTAGCGAGTCACAAATCCATGAGTGGTAGCATATGCAGCCTACACCAGGGGTCTCAGACTCGCGGCCCACGGGACGATAGTTTGCGGCCCCTGTCTTAATATAAAAAAATTATATTCGTGTGGCCCGCAACTTTGATATGAATGACACTTGTTGTGTCTGGAGCTTAACGAACCAATCACGGTGAGGTATATGGTCTCGAGGGTGGGACCTCGGCTGAACAAACCAATCACGGTGAGGTATATGGGCTCGAGGGTGGGACCTCGGCTGCACAAACCAATCACGGTGAGGTATATGGTCTTGAGGGCGGGACCTCGGGCGAACGAACCAATCACGGTGAGGTATATGATCTCGAGGGCAGTACATTTTATGCTTATTGTAAATTATGTTATTATAAGGTATTTGTAAATTAATTAGATTGGTTTTCTGCAAATAAACGGCCTATTTTCAGAGAGAATTATCACGAATAGGTGTTGTGTCAGTTGGGATAGGCTCCAGCTCACCCGTGACCCTAATGAGGACGTGCGGTATAGAAAATGGATGGATGGATGATTAGCATGGTTCTGACCGTCCTGTTTGGCCATCCCAGGGCCCGCAGCACTCCTCAGCATTGTCAGAGTAATGAAGACAGAGGGATGGACCTCGGCACATTAAGACCAGATGCGTAGGGGTATTACTTTTAATAGTTTCGGTGTGCCCCGTGAATTAATGGAACGTTTAAACAGGGATCGATTTTGGTATTAAAAAGTTAGTTTGCAAAGATTTACTGTGGGGAGTTCAATGGCTGAGCTCTTTATCAGGGGTGCAAATGGCTGGTTATGTGCTGTCCAACAGAGGTACGATTGAGGGATCGATAGGCGTGTGATTTACTAACTGCAGTACAGGTAATCAATAAGTATAAAAGTAAATGAAATATGCATTACTTGGATTTTATTAGAGCGGGGTAGCAGAGAGAGAATAACGGTGAGGCCATTTATTTTTATATCTATTGATTATACAACTTAGAGACTCAAAGGGAGCCCTGCGCAGCTCCCGACACCCCATGCCTGTGCACTCGTCATGTGATTTATGGGTGCTGAGGTCATGGAACATGCTGCCTGTTAAAAGGCTGCCCTGATGGGCCCTCATGGAAGCACATGGCTCGTGGGTGTGCTTGTGTTGCCACGCGGTCTCAGACGAGCCAAGGGGGTTAACGAGGGTGCGTGTCGTCCAGCCATCAGTCACCTGATCCAAGCAGGCTGTCTATTTTTATCATTTTATTCTATCTTTATTATTACACCCATCCCCCCAAATTCTCTTTATGATAAAGTATAGCATAAAATCTTCCCTTATTTTGTTTTACTGCAGCACCCTCAGCCTATCCACCCCCCTCCTCCCATACACAAACATCTATCACAGCAGAGCCCCCACCCCGCTCAAAGCCACCTGCCCCACCCACCCACCTTCGCTAGTGATGGAACGGACCTTGACCTTAAGTTTACATCTCAGAAGTCAGGGCTATTAAGCCAGTGGGGGGGGGCTTTTCCTATTTCAGGGCTCCTGACATATGACACAGGAGGCGCAGGGTAGGTGTAATTTGTTAATGTGAGCGCCGCACGTGCTCACCAAGACCGCCATTCTGTATGTTCCAAACATGCATTCATGAAAACAGACGTGGTGTAACATTTGTTATGTTATGCGAGATTGTGTCAACTGTGCATTGTTTGTTTTCAACTGAATTTGTGACTAAAATGTGTGCTTGTGTGCCTCGTAGAAACACTAGCCCCGGAGGGCTATTGCGCCTCTTCGTGAGCAGAGGAAACACAATACAGTGTCAGTCACACCACCAGGTAACGCCCTCCTCACACGGATACATCTGTGGCCTATTTGAATCTCACTTTAAACATTATCGGAGATTAAACCAAAGGATATAAAATTTTATGCATCTCAACGGAAGAGCTTTATGTCGCATTTAAGAGACGTTAAACTGTCTGGTTGGTAGTCCCGCAGAAACAATGTAGACAGTCTGAAGTCGTAGTTTCATCTTTGTGGTAGGACATGCACCCAATTGTGTGTGTTTGGACCAGTGGCCCTGCCTTTTTTCATTAGCCTGATGGTTCAGGGTCCAGTGTATTTGCTGGATTGAAATCAGAATTGGTTTGTCCAGCTTTTCTTCCGTGTCGCCTCTGTGTGCTTCACTTCCAGTGTTGCTGTTTGTCATTTGAATAAAAAATGCTGGTAGTTCCCTGATTTAGTGAGGGGTGCAGGCCTCTGATGTTTATTAATATAGCTGCACAGAGCACTGTACCGGGCTCCATCATTCATTTGGATAAAAGAGGTGGAATTTAAAACCAGACCCTGCTTTACTTGGATACAGATTGCATTCATTTATTGCACTGAGTGATGGAGCGGCCAGTGACTCTGTCCTTCACCTGCCCAGTGCTGAGCCACTTGCCATCAGAATAAAAAAGGACTCACCCCTGCCCTTAATGACACATTAAACTCAACATAAGGAACTTAGGGAATTCCCCAGTTTCTGGACCGATGACAGCCACAAGATTTATTTTTAAATGTCTTCCATAACATACATTATACCCTCCCAGCGCGTGAATTTTTGATTATTTTTTTAAATACTGGAAATGGTAATGTTTATTCTGCTAAAGCAATGTACAGTAGCAAACCATTTATACGTAAACATGTTCCTCAGCTATTTAAAAACAGCATGTCGTTTGCGTACTATCAACAAATATAATCCAGTAAGTGTTTACTATGTGAACCATCTCCCTTCAGGCCTGTGTACATTGTTCCAGGACAGTTTTGCTGGTTCTCGATCGAGTCTTGTGCCCTTTGTCCACTGTGATTTATCAAGCATCTCATGCTGTCCAATGCGGCTGCTCAGTGTAAATCTTTACCTTGGCAGTGTGCTACATCGCATCGCTCCTCAGTAATCTCAGCACCGGCAGGAGATGCATGCCGACAAACCTTCACGCGATTTTGCTGTTTCTCCTTTCTGACTGTAAGAAGTGAACAACCACTGGAGTTATCTTGTTTTCATGTCAAATTTTTGTTTAATGTGTTGCTGCATTTAATGACAAAGCACAGCTGAGCTCTGCACGTAGATCTTAGCAGACACAACAGCCCGATCTTTGTTGGTGTGGACCACAGGAAGTGGATTGTTGTTTGTGTTAGTGCTTGATTTGAAAGTCTGTAATCAGGAGTGAAAATGGTGTGCGGCCTGAGGTGTCTTCCTGGGCTCCATGGGGAATTACTGAGATGGTACCCAGCTGTTGCTTTGTCTTCCGTCTTTACCCTTTTAGCACTTCCACAGCAGTGCTTGTGAAAAAACCCCACACAACAACAGAAAAGAACATCGAGAGCCACGTATCTGTTTGGATTAGATCACCTCTCCATTTCGCAGCCTTGAATTGGCCATTTTCTGCTTTTCTCACCACCATCAATCAGCAAACTCAATCCAGCAACTCTTTCCCAGACATTTAATCAATTATGTCGGCCTTCCCTCATGGCTTACCTGGTGCCACCCATGTCTTAATTTCTAACAGTTTTGGACACGTGGTTATACATAAGGATGTGCCGATATTATCGGCCAGTACCATAAAAATGAGATATCATATCAGTGCCGGATTTGCTGCCAATAATGATATTGGACCCTGAGTGACGACGTCATGCTCCACACAGCAACAAGCTTGCTAGCTCAGTATGTCCGCAGTCTGGTAGTATTTCCAAGTTTCGGCTTGGATTGTAAATATGCAATTTGCAATGATTGTAAAGCCGTGCATGAGGAGATTAAGGGGTCTTTAATATTTCTAATCTAATATCACACTTCAGGAAGAATCACTCTGGACCACATGCAGCTCTCATACCAGCAGCAAAATAATCATTGATAGTAGACGTGTTGAATGAGCTGAGTTTATAATTTCACAGATTGTAGGACTCCAGAATTTCATACTTTGTTCTTAAATTCAGGCTGGAGTAATTAGGTTTGACTGAAGTTATCAGCCTCAGCCATCGAATGCTATCATAGTAGTGCGTTTGCCCTTACGGTGTGCAGACGCTCGGTCAGTCCTGCTGCCTTTCCTTCCCTTCATGTGTCTACTTGCCTGAGCCAGACGGCTGCGTGACAGATCACCCGCGTCGGAGGCGCATCGTGTTCCTACCCGGCGGTCCGGCCTCCTCTCATTAATGCCCAGGCTGGTGTGAGGGCTGTATGGCAGCACAAGACAAATAACGCTCGTGCTCAGCCATCACTTCTGCTGACAGAAATGCAGCCCACCGCACTATTTTGCCCTCTCTGGCTTCCCCTCCGCACCCTGCACACGTCCTTCAAAACCGCCTGTGTCTCCAGCTGCACACGCCTGCATTGCCTCTCCAAACTTTCACGGTGATGCTGGTTCTGCCCGGGGTACGAGCTCAGCGCGTAGACCCACACACATTGGCATAGTCTGACCAAGCATCCTCCAGTGTGAGCATTCTGATAGTTGACTGTGTGACGCCTTGTTGTGTTGGTGAAGACAGATTTGTTATTAGCAGCTCAGTCTGTCAGGTTCTCACCGCTCATTTGTGTGCAAACCCTCAGCCTGGGCGGTCTCCCTTCATGTCCTGTTTTTTTTTTTTTTTTTTTTTTTAAACTGGTTTGTATTTTTCAGAGAGAAAGAGAAAGAATGGGGAAGAGCAAGCAAGGGAGAGAAACACAAAGGTTTAATCATTAAAGAGCCTTGTTCATTTAAGTGTGGGAATCAGCAAGCCCATGACTGTCAATGTGTAATTAGCTGATTAATAAACAGGGAGAAGGTGAGTGCTCCAGGAAGGTCTATAATGATTGTTTTTAAAGAGCATCACATGAGAGCTTATTAAGATGGTAAGATGGTTCCATTCAAGCTCCCATTATCGCCCACAATAAATGCATCTACTGTAATTCCCACACCCCACTGACAGGAAACCTTGTAATGTCTTCCGTGACCTTGATGTAAAACTAGTTGAGTGTGTAGGCAATATTTATTATTCACATTCATCTTTTTAAAGAGTGCCGTAATTATCCTCGCATGCAAAGAGTTTAATTAGCTGTTGGATGGGAATCAGTTTTATTATTTTCTCAAAATATCAATACAACTAATGTGCAATCATTGATGGAAACCAACGTACTTGAAGGTACAGCGCGTATTTATTTCTTCCCATCGGGGTGACGTCATGAAATAGATTGGTTGCAAGTTACATTACCTCACAGTCTATTAGCAGCCAATATTATGTGACAAATAAAGTAATACATAACACATTTTTAATCAGAAACTATGTTTTATGGTCATGAACACTCAGCTTGTACTGTATTATACTTTGGACAGGTATTGAGCAGCTTTGACAGCTACTGCCATGGGTTGTTGCAACTATTACTGAGAATGAGGAATCTTATCTTCTATAAGATATCATGTTATTTTTGACCTTTTATTTTGACAAAATAAAAAAAATACATATAACAATATCAAAGCAGCATTCTTTTATTTTTCAGTATGCGGCCCTCGGTGGAAAAGGTTTAGCCACCCCTGAATTAAGGTGTAAACAAGGATGATGTCAGGAGACTGGATTATGATTTTAGTTTTTTTATGATTCACAGAATAATCACGTTGACGTATAACAATGTAAGTTGTTACCTTGACCCGAGATTATAGTTTGTACGTGGTGTCAAACGTTCCCATTGTCTGATTGCTCCCAGCCATCTGTATGTATCTGGAAAATAGCAACATTTCGGCATTTTGATCCGGAGCGTTGACCATGCTGAACCCAAGTGTTTGGCTCAGCAACGGTTAGTCATCGTTCCCTCAAGTAATATTAATCAATTATCTTGCCCGCCGGATCAGTTTGGGGGAGAAGTCATCTGGAAAGAGGCACAAGCAAATATAATGGGAGCAAGCACAAGCACATGCCAGTGAACGCTGTAATGCCTAATCCTTTGAGACAGCCCACCGCTACAATGTCACTTCTAGTTCGCGTGTCCTCTGCTCTCAACCTGCCTGGCAAATGTCTTGTCTGACCCATGCTAACTTTTGTTTTTTTGGAGGTGGAGAGGAATTGGTAAAAATTGTTAGGGTGGATTTGTCGGAGAGAAGGAAGACATGTCAGGTTCCTCTTCTTTACTTGGAGAGACAAAAGGCTTTAATGGTGAGCACAATCTAGAAGGAGAGGATCTTTAAAAGTGAGTGTGTGTGATGGATGGAAGTTAAAAACACACATTTCCGTACCATTTCCTTACGAAGGCATAACACTGAGAGGAGGAAGTTAAGCAATGGGCTGCAGCGCTGATTGGCCTTTTAATAACCATGACCAGAAGTCATATGGGGCCAAATTGGATTTGGCTCACTTGACCAAAACCTCATTAATACTCAACCTATTAGCAGAGGCTAGTTTCAAAGTTTTATTTCAATGTACCTAAAGCAGGGAGCGATGCGTAGCCCGTGACTAAATTAATTTTTATATGAGAGGCTGTGCATTAAAACTGGAAAATGTTCTTTTGTTGTTTTCAAATTATGATTAATGCAGTCTTTTTCTTCTAGCTTGTAAGGAGGAGAGGACCAAGGAGCCAGTCGGATCTCAGCCCGAGAGGCAGTGGAGTTCTCGGGTGGAAACCCTTCTATCTTTCTCTCAGAGGACCGAGGAGGACCCCTGAACGCCACAAGCGAACCCTGGAAGCATGTGGTAAAAGCCTAGCTTGCTGGAGACTGCTCAGACGTTTGCAGCATAAACTTTATGACAAAGAAGAAATTCAAAGCACATAATTGCAATTCGTAATCAGTCACTTCCAAGTCTATTAAGCACGAGTGATGTAAATGCAATCAGACGTTGTTAAGAACGCGGCCTGCTAAAGTGGACAGCCTCCTCGTTGGACTGAAGAGTTTGTGACTCTTCCTGGTTCTCCACACAGAGAGACCTCATGCTAACAGGCATTCCTACAATCATGTCCCTTCTTGTATCAGCATTTGTCAGCAGGGTGCTTTCTGGATGGCCTGTTGAACCTTGGGTGGCTTGACTTTAGCCCTTCAGAGTGTTACTGCAGAGTTTAGAGATGCTAGAGCAAACGTACAGGCTCCCTATTAGCCCCCAAAAGCTTTATTTATTTTTTTTACAAAGCTGCTCATTAGCACAACATAGAGGGAATGTAGTTATAGTCCTCGGAGGGGCTGCCTCTGTTCTCTTCAGCTTACCTTCCATATTCAAATGTCCCCAAACGTATTTAAGTTCAAGCCGCGACGTGTGTTTGAACAGCCTGTTTTCCAGCAGTGCTGGATTAGTTGCTTCTGGAGCCGTGCAGCTGGCAAACGAGCCAAAAAGGAAGAGAGGGAAATTTCACAGAGGGTATGGTTTCCCTGTGTCCCTCGGCACTGGATGCATTAAAGGATCAATGTGAGCGTCCGCTGAGATGAGACACACTGTGAGCGTCTCTACCAGGCTGGTAAACAAGCAAGATGTGCAGAAAAATGTACTGAATCTACACAGCAGTCAAATATGAACACTTATGGCTAAAGTTATTTAGAAGTTCTGAAGATGGAACAAGGGTTCACAGATTGGTCAAACAATATTAGGCAGGAGTGTCACGAGACACCCAAGTCACAAGACTAGATGATGTACGAGATTGAGACGATATTTTTAAGAAAAGTACAATGAAAAAATATGACTGGACGAAAAAACTTTTTTATTTGGTTTTAAAATGTTTATTGTGCCACAAATCGACACTAAATGATATTGTTGTCAACATTTTTTGAGAGCATATAAACCACTGTTATGATAATATATAATAATAATGCAATGTATCCCTTCAATGTGTCATCTTTCACTTTGTAAAGTTGTGGAATTTCCACTTGTGACATGTATTTTCTCATAGGAAATTTGCCCTGTCTGTCAAACGTTTGCAGCATTTCTTGAAATGCTGGATTTTCAACTGCAACTGCATTAGAGAGCAGCATTTATTTTGCGATGGCTTTCTGTGAACGCACACCATTTTACGCTATTGTGGTTGTATTTACTTTGCCGACCAAACATGAGTCTTGACTGTCAGAATGAAGTCTCAGAGTGTCGATGTGTAGTTTTTTTCCCAGGTGGGCAAACTGGGTCGGGTGGATATGTTTGAAGTGGGCAAGTTTAAATAAACTCGGCATACTGGCACGGTCGTGTCGATGGGCTCACCTTGCTCATTAACGTTCCCGTATGGGAGCTGTGGCATTTGGCTTTGCAAGCATCTTTTTCCCTCCTAATTTCTACTACATTACCTTGCATTGTTCCTCACGAGACTCCACTCTGTGGCTGTGTGTGTATGCTAGCGGCCCCGACTCCCCCCACAGAGACAAAGCGGATGTATGACTGACAAGAGGTCTCACTCTGTTTGCCGTTGTTCTGAGGAATGCTGTTCTTCCATGAAGCATCTCGGTGCTGAACACAGAGTGAAACCTTCCTGCCTGTGTGGAGGTGAGAGATGAGGAAAACAGACAGTCATGTGAAATTTGCTAGCTCATTTTCATCTATCGTGTGATCACGTTTTAATCTTGCGAGATCTCGTGACACCCCTAATGTTAGTCAAAACAAATATAAGAAATAAAAATAGTTATTTCTCTTCTTTTTGTTCAGGTCGGCTGTCTTCATTCTGATAAGGGATGGGCCAAATTTTTTGCTAAATTGCACAGCTTCAATAATCTGTCCCAGATAGCATTATGTGAGCCAGGGATGATTTACCATCTCTGTTTGCTTCTTATAGTGACTTCCAAACCTTCCCTATGACCACGCACCGCGACTGGGAGTCACTGTCAGATTGATACGGGCAGAGCTTTGTAATAAAAAATGAGCTTTTGATGAATACATTGATGGCTGCTTCAGGTTAAGCTGACAAGTATTGGCTGTTGTATTTTAAGGAGAGCTTCTCACTGTTGTCTTATCAGTCAGTCTGTGTTTGCTGCAAGGCATCGATGAGGCAGGAAGACATATCAGTTCAGATAAAGTTCCGTTTGTAGCAGGATGGGAACAGCTCACCTGCCACCATGTTAATTAGCAGTCAAAATAACAGCCTCTCAGCCTAAATGAATTTCCGTGGGCCAGAAAGTGGGGAAATAGCTTCCATGAAGCCTGTCAATTGCCCTGTTACAGTTAAGGAATTCAGCAGGCCGGTACGGTTCATATTTCATCCCAGGTAAAGATTACCTGTCAGGCCCATGGGAGATGTATTGATCTGTTTTCCTTTTTCCGCCAGCAATCACCTGACAAAGGCACCTAGGAGGCGAGTGAATGAGTGATGTCTGCTGTGTCTCCTCCGCCACCACCGTGGCTTCTTGCATCCACCGGTGGATGCCGGGGCGATGAGGAGGAGGAGGAGGAAGAGAAATCATGCTGTTATAAACTCTGTTTGAACCCCCACGGTACGCATGAGGGGCGGCCTCTTTGCCCTAGCCCGGGTCGCAGGTCAGTGCAGGAATTTGCTTTATTTTAGCCGCCTTTCTTGTCTTCGGCGTTTGTTCGGTGGTGTAAAGCGTCGTGATGCTAGAAGCGCATGCAAAACGAGGGCCTCTAGTTCCTGCTGACAAATGCATGTTGTGGGTCACTTGGTTCAAGTCACTTTGGGTTTCAAAGCATTGGGCGCCTTTCTTGCTCTGAGATGCTCCATGCGATGGTCTCTGAGTGGCCTGTGGCTGCCAGAGTGGTGCTGCTGCTCCAGCAAAGATCAATATACTTTACATTATCTTGTAGTTTCTTGGCAGCTGAAACTACTTATATATTTGCCTTGTTCAGTGCAACGTCTGTGTCAATATCAAACATTGCTGTAGAAACGTGAGGTATTAATGAAGTCTTGTCCAATAATGAGGATTAGATTTGAGGATTTAATGTAAATGTCATGATAGACAGCATGGTAGATGTGTCTCCTTTTTTTAATTTTATTTTTTTTACATTTTAATTTAATAGGATTTAAATATATCTCACTGATAACAGGGCTCTTAGGCAGCTACCTCAATTTGATATGGAGTGCAAATAGCATCTTATCTCATGAGCTCTTATCATTATTTTTAATAGTAGTAAAGGAATGCCTAATTGCTTTGCAAATGATCTCCACAGAATGACACATCCCGAGAAAGCCTGCACAGTTTGACTCGATGTTAAAAACCAAATTTAATAATAATAAACTTAAAAACTTTAATAAAAGTAACGGCATTTGTTCGGCAGCCTGCGCTTCATAATAATGTTTGCGCAAAAACACACTAAAAAGATACCAAATGATCGGTTTAGGGAAGTCTTCTATACAGTATATATCAGTGTCACACGTATTTATTCATCACCCTGAATTATGGTGCAATAAATAAAAAATAATCCATGTGTGACATAAGATATTACGTTTGGGATCATGAAACCGTCACCGGTAAAAGAATGTATGCATTTCCATAGCAACCATAATGAAATTATTACACCAAAACAACAGCAACATTCCTTTCATTGGTATTAGTGGGAAACCAACATATTTACTTGGAAAGGCTTCCTTTTTTAATCAGTCATTTTAATTTAAAAATGATCAGCGCATCTTAACCCCAACACCACTTTGAAACCGTGGTTAAAAAAAAAAAAAAAAGTTGCCTTTTTAGCACTGGTGTGTCTGCCACGTTTGTAGCATGGAACGCTTGTGTCTGATGCAGGGGCAGTGACGTTGGCATTGCTGGAAAATTACAACAATATGATGCAATCTTCCCGCTCTTTTTCAAGTGTTTGAGCATACACACAAACAACCTCAGACGTGCAAACTCGTAGTATCACACCTGTCCAAAACCTGAGAACCTGACACGTCCATGACCACTTCGGCGCCCAGAATCAACGGCATGCCGACATTTGTTCCGGACTCCCTTAAGTTTTGCAGTAACCTGGCATTTACTCACATTACAGGGGTCCTGCAGCCACGCCCCCAGGAGTATACTGCTGCCAACAAGCCAACATAATATCAGAACACTTCGGCTGACACAAATCGACATTCTCCTGATACTTTTTTACTCCAATTAGACTACAAATCGGAAGTAAGTCCACTTCATCGTCAGCCCAGACAAAGAACTCAGGATTTTGCCGCACACTCGCCATCTCCTTGTTGTTGTTTTCGTTAAGCCTCAGTTCGTGGTTCCGTCTGCGTGTGTGTTCACAGCGCCACACGTAGGTGTGCCTTGTGTATTACATCATTTTTGCGTTCTCGTGTGGCTGCCACTATTTACTATAGCCCATGCACTATTTACAGTGTGGACGCATTTTCTTCAACCCCAAAATCCCAGGAACGTTCCCGTGTTGACAGGGCCTTAATATTTCAGACAAACATGGGTACTGTACTGAACGTAATGATTCTCTGTATCGTAATTGCGCCGGTGCCGATTTAAACTCTAGTGACCAAACCGAAAAAACAAAGTACAGATGAGTGCTTCATTGGGCGCCAAATTGATAGCTACTATTCATTTTTAGTTTCGGCCCTGGCACTGAAATGAGGCAAAATTGAGGTTAGTTTCCACCGAATCAACTTTCGTTATGGTGTTGCACTTGTCATTAGTTTTTCACGTGCGCACATGACAGTGAGCATCTTGTTAAAATGAATGAATAAAAATAAATAATAATAATAAAAAATATTGAAAAAAATATGTTTGCTCCCTTACAGTGTTACTAAAGCTTAACAAGCAACATTATTATTATTATTATTATTATACATGATTCAGTATGTGTATAATTAAACAATAAGAAAATAACCTGCAAGTGTGGGTAGGACCACACATGGCATCATTCATTACCATTCCACTAATCCATTAATTACCATTCCAAGTTGATTTAAAAAAATCTATTTATTTACAACAACCAATGTTATGAATCTATAACATTTTATCACACATACCTGTCTTTGTTTTTGGAGAACTTGAAAAATGACACATCTGGCTTTTGGACAGTCTATTTGAGCAATTAATGGCTGAGCAGTGCTTTTACGAATGTTTTCAATGCAATTTTTGTGCTGTCGCCCCCTTATCATGGCGGCCAAACCCGCCCAGGGCATAGCACGGAAGTAGATGCCGAGTCGGCTGTCCTGTTGTATCATCTCCTTGGTTGTAACGCTAGTCTAACATTGTGACAATTGTGTATCAATTATCAGAATGTACTGTATGTATGCAAATTTCGTGATTTGTGCTGAAGCTCACCATTTGCTTCCAGGATGCAAGATATGACCCTCCTGCTCGACATACTAGAAGAAGAAGCGGCACCAAAACTAGTCTGAGCAGCCACCTTGTAGTCATCGAGTCTGAACTCTGGACTTGTGCAGGAGCATCTGCAGATTGATGCTAAAAGTGTTAAGTGTAAAAATAATGTTCCCAATGGGGAGATCCAGGTTTTTGGAGGTATGGCTGCAAGGTGCTTGAAAGAAGAAATACTGTAGTCCCCTTGACTGGTGGAGATTATCAGTATATGCCCCTACTGTTCACCTCACTGCTGAAGATGTTTGTTGCCTCTTTGCCTTGTGGTGAGAGTCGAAGCTATTCTTTTCTCTCACCGATGGTCCATGGTTAAAAATCACATCATCAGCCGTCTGAGCACTGGCAGCCACCTCTCCTCCTCCAGATTGATGGCGGAATGGAGGGAAAAATCAATGGCTACCTCTCGTCACAAAGCGAGAGTTCTGTCATGTTTCGGAGGTTGATGTTCCGCTCTCTCTCCTCAATGGGAAATTGAAAGCTGAGTCCAGACTAACTGACAGACGTGAAAGGACCGGAGTCTTTCAAGTCGATACTTTCCCTCTGAAGCTTCAGTTGTCGGGCACAAAATTCAATGCTTCAAACTTTGTAGGAACGGTTCCGGGAGGGCCCTTTTCTGTCCTGCCCCAGTGTACAAAGCAGGCTTGTGAAAAAATTCCAAATTTGGAATGAAGAACTGGAATTTGAATTGAAGTGGCTCCACCCCACAGGATATTGAATTGGAATTGGCATTAAAGGAAGTGGAATTGTAGTCAAGTAACAGGAAGAATTTGTCAAACAAGACGATAATTAAACACAAAATCCCCCCATTTCCCATAATTTGAAAGTTAGAATACCTCAGAAGGTCCTTTTTTAACTGTCATTGAGAAACATATTTCTAATTCAAATAAAATGTGTACCTGTGGTTCATAGTAATAACATATTTACAGTAATATTTCATATGAAATATGTAAAGCAGCCAGGTATGGAATATACCTGAAAGCATGATCGATCGATTGATGATTATGGAGTACACCAAAATGATCAGCTGGAATTTCATGGAATTTCAGTTCTACTTCCTGCAATACCAATTTGACTTGCAATTCTACTTCCTGTTTGCAATCGCAATTCAAATTCATGGAATTAAATTGGAATGTGGCAGACATTCTCAATTCAGTCTGGAATTTTACAAAGCAAAGACCGTAAAGGCATGCTTGTATGAGTTTGGTGTGGAAGAACATGACCCATCAAACACCCTCGGGGGTGAACAGCAGCGTTGAGTTGATTCCAGCTGCAAATAGGAGACCACCTTCGTATTTTTTTGTTCACATCTTGTCGGTGTAATGGCCAGCCGTCCCAATATTTTTGTTCCTATCTGCGCTTTAAAATCAAGTCGCATTTATAAGAATGGTCATTGACTTGCGGGTGACCCTATGAGGAGCGGCAGTGACAGGACCACCCCCCCCCCCTCCATCCTCATCACCACTAAGTCATATCAAGGAAGGCTCCCATTCACGTTCACTGCACCCAAATGAACAAGCATCACTGGGATTTTTTTTCATTCCGACACATGCCTCGCACCCCTAATGGGAAATTCAAATATCACATATCTGCTGAATGCAATATTCACTTAGCACGAGATAACACTGTGCCCGATGTGTCTCATGTATCAGGGTCAGAATAAGCTCTGTCTCCCGTCGCAGCATAACCGGATCCTGACACCAGACCTGACTGTGAAATTTGGTTTACAGGCTTATTCGGTTACCCTCTCTACTCGTGCATGTTGGTCCATTAGTGTGTTTGAGGGAAAGCAGATTCCAAGGCATCTTGCGGCTGCTGCCGCTCCTCCTTCTGTGTCTTACACAAGCACCATCTCTTTTCATTTTTGCTGGCATTCTAATCAGAGCGTTACAAGCTTCAGCGGGTGAAGTACGCAGAAAGTTGTGTTTCCTGACAGCCAATAAAAACCTTATAATCTCCTTGATTCAAGTGGCCCATTTAAAAAAAATACTAACCAGCACTATCAGTCAGACTCCCCCCCCACCCTTTCCTTTTTGCTTTAATGTCCTTTTTTTATTTAATATATAGCCCATGAAAAATGAGAGACTCCCGTTCGGACGTGTAGATATTTTGTTGCTGATGATGCGAGACGAATTTCCATCACAGCTTTGTTTCCAGCGGGTGAGCGGATAATCTTTTACAGTGCAGGGAGGGAGGCCACCCCTCCCATCAATCTCTGCGGCTTATAGCTGCTGCCTGCCTGCCCGAATGGGCCAGGATGCTGCCACCAGGTCAGGCGCCCATTCAGGGTCCGAAAGCCACAGAGGAGTCATGTGAGCCCCAATTTCCCCAATCCTGCCTAACAAAGGAAATGCTGTTCTATTATTATTATTGAAATCACATTTATTTATTCTCAAGGTGGTCTCAAAGAACAGGCCTGCATTAGTGTGTCTGCTTCTCAAGGCACTGGCAGCACTAGGGATGGGCATTCAAAGAAATGTCCTTTTTTTAATCTATATTAGGCATTTTTTACATTTAGACATTTAAAAATGTAAATGTAATAATAATAATAATAATAATGTGTGTGTATATAACAGTGGTGTGAAACAGTGTTTCCAGATTTCTTATTTTTTTGCATGTTTGTCACACAAGATCATCAAAAAAACTTAAATATTAGTCAATGACAACACAACAGAACACAAAACGCAGTTTTTAAATGAAACGTTTTGTGATTAAGAGAGAAAAACATCCCAAACTACATGGCCCTGTGTGGAAAAAGTGAGAAACTGAGATTAATTGAGATCTATCAGTCTGGAAAAAGTTATAAAACCATTTCTAAGCTTTGGGACTGAGCGAACCACAGTGAGAGCCATTATCCACAAATGGGAAGAACATGGAACTGTGGCGTACCTTCCCAGGAATAGCCGGCCTACCAAAATGACCCCAAGAGCGCAGCGACGACTCATCCAAGAGGTCACAAAAGACCCCACAACATCCAAAAACTGCAGGCCTCACTTGGCTCAGTTAAGGTCAGTGTTCATGACTCCACCGTAAGAAAGACACTGGGCGAAAACGGCCTGCATGGCAGAGTTCCAAGACGAAAACCACTGCTGAACCAAAAGAACATTAAGGCTCGTCTCAGTTTTGCCAGAAAACATCTTGACGATCGCCAAGACCTTTGGGAAAATACCCTGTGGTGGAGGACATGCACTTTCACAAGTTTTAGTTTTGGCATCATGATCTGTGCACCTACAGCATGAGAGTGGCCCGTACTGCTCCCTGCACTCCTGTCTGCCCTGGCAGTTGCACGCTGCACATCCCGTGGAGATGGCCCTCACTGATTGACAATAATGGAAAGTGGCAGAATTGATGGGAAACAAGAGAGTGGTGTGCGTGAAATTCTCCCGGAGCTTCCAGTCACAGACCAAAGGCTCTGACTGGGCTCACTTGTCATCCCTCCAGCAGTGGGATTAAGGCCTGTGACAGCTGGAGCAGCCTGAGAGAAAGATGCCGTGTCCGTCATTGGCTGCTGACAGCTGGGAAATGGTGACTTAGACTGCATATTTGAGTCATTACCTGGCTGGACCGAGGGGAGCACTGCACTGTAACGTAAAGATACTGTACATGGAGGGATAACATATTGATGAAAAAATCATTCTCCTCACATGACCAAGATAAACTTAGCCGTCACAGGAACGTGAGATACAGAATCTCCTGAAAGGGGTGGACGGCCTGGGCTCTAAAAAGCCATTTAAGAGAGTGCTTTCCTAAAGTATCTCGTTTCTAGGCCTGAAATAACCACTCACCTTGTGCTGCAGCCCAGGATGTGTGTGCGCGCCCTGTCGGCGGACGGAGGGCAGGTGTCATGTCAGAAGGGGGCACTTCATTCTCTAATTGATCGGCAAAAGATGCACACGAAGAAGACGTTAGCGCAAAATGAAGTCATAACAGTGGATTGAGACATTTATTAAGTCAGGCGAAAGGCCCTCCGAAACGTTGAGATTGTTTATTGATTTTTGTGTTTTGGCTGGCTGCACGGGAGTAATCGCTCGTCACAGTGCCACATGGCTTGAGTGCATCCCAACGCAAGGGCGGAGGCTTGGACTTCCTCTTAAAGGATGCTACTTTGACAAGCGGGTTCCCCTTCTCCCGCCATTTAGTTGCACAAAGCAGTTGATGTTATCTGGTGCATAAAAAGCATCAAAATTATTGCTATTAGTATCTTAGACAGACTTTTTTGTTGTTTTTGTTTGTTGTTTTTGTCCAATCTCTACATTTGGAGATACGTGGTTTTCATGGGAAAGAGATGATATCTCATGCATGTAATGCAAACAGGTTTTCTCAACTGAGATGGAAAAACACTACTGTGTGTGTGTGTGTGTGTGTGTGTGTGCAGGTGAGTGTTAGGTAGAGTTCACGCATACTGGTGACATCAATCTGCCTGTTCTTTATTAGGCGGAGCAGTGAGGTGTAACTGACTGCATTGTCCACAGATGGACTGGGGCGCATCGCACACGGGACCCTGGTCAGCCCCCCTGACAATACAATCAATAAGCACACACTCATTATGGGATCCCTGCCTGCCCGTGGAGCCTTACGATCTGGCTCGCTGGATTTTAAACTCCGTCTCTCCCCTTATTTTAAGTACCCAGTTTCTTCTTCATACACTGATATCTGTTTTAGCTCATCCAGGACATTAGTTTAGTTTTACTCTGCAATTCTGTCAAAAGTCTAAACAGCAAAGGTTGAAGGGACACAGTAGCACTCCCCTCCCCCCCACAAGGCATGGCTGCTACTGCGCTGCTGCTGCAGCACTCTGCTGTCACACTGGACAGTTGTTGGATGACAGTGATCCAGCTTGGAGCCTGGGGCCTATAAATGGTAATGCCCTCCACTTGCTTTCCTCATAAAGCATAATAAAAGGAGGTTATAAATCGTACCAATTAGCTGCGTCCATCAGTCGCCTTAATTGGAGTGTCGTGACTGGCTAGGGGATGACCTTGTGCATGCGCCATCGCGCGAAGACAGACGAGAGGGCCAGAGGCGACATCGCTCTGTGGATGTGTGGAGGACTTAGGCTTCTTTAAAGCAACTCTATTTAACCTCCCGTACAGATGGGGGCCTGTGATACGTTTGTGCTGACTGGCCTGTTAGGGGGAGGTTTACATAATAAAGGTAGAATATAGCCCAAAATGAAGATTCCAGCTAAGGAAAAGACTAAAAGTTTACTTTTACCATTAACATGAAAAATATTTGCAATGCTGGGCCGTAAACTCTGCTGAAAACATTTTTTTTTCCCACTTGTCCTCATTAGGGTCTGGACTGGTCACCCACCAATCACAGCCTTTACCTGCACACCCTTAATCAATCATTTATTTGTCTTTGAGATTATTACAGACCGATGTTATTAAAAACCAACCACAATGTTTTTTCTATTACTTAAAATGTATGGAAATTAAATTGTGTCAACTGAACAATATACTGTACATAATGATGAAGGCAATTCAATTAAAATTTCAATTCAATTCCTTGTACTGTACATCCCAAAAGCCAACAAGCACAGCCGGCCCTACCCAAAGTGGCGCCCTTGGCAAGATTTGACTGTATATGGTGCCCCCCCCCCTCTATCTGCGATTTGCATGCACTTGCAAAAGACATCGAATGGCATTGTTTTAAATGTTGTCTTTAATTTGTAAGTTAACATATCACCCTATTTACATGGTCAACAAATTACAAATAAATAACAAAAAAAACCCCAAATGGAATTTAATATAAATACCCGTACCACAAAACAAAAATCCTGTAAATAAAGGAATAAATAACAATCGAAATTAATTAAAAATAAAACAATCAACATCAAACAATTTCAGTAACCACAAATAACTATATACTAAAACTACAAATATTGCAAAAGTATTAAAAAGTGTTAAATTGACCATAAACCCTGTATTAGTAACAACTCTTGGTATGATGCAGTACAGTCATACACCACAATAACCAACTGAGTGTTCTGTTCATTTCTCTCATGATAAAGTGAGATCAGATATACATATGTACATACAGTATATATTTATACATTTATACATATCATTTATGTTGGATCTCATTAGATCGTAGTAGTTGGAGCTAATGTTTTGGCCGGTGACTGCTCATTTCTCTTTGATCCGTGAACTCGTGTGTCCTGGTTCAAGTGGCTCAGCTGCCCCCCCTCAGCAATGCAGCCATGCCTATCTTCTGTGTCCTCGTGTGGGCTTGTCCTCTCCCCCTCAGCACTTCATTCAAGCTGCAGTACCTCTGTGGCCACTCACACCGGAGACCTCAGCTTCCGCTTTCCCTCAGAACATCTCGTGACACCGCCTGTCCTCTGAGGGGGGAGGGGACACTGAGCGTGTTTGTCTGCAGCGGGGGCTTCATGTGCTGCTAGTGATGAGTCTTTACACTCTCACCTCCCATTTGGGATTAGGCGGTAAAGACCGGTTAGCCAACCAGCTGTCGGAGAAGTTTCTTTCCGGCTGACTGAGGGCTGACGACAGTTGTTTCCCTTTTCTCTTCAGATAATTCAGTCAACATGCTTTGAACTGCAGATAAGGGAGGCAGAGGACAACCCGAGGGATGAGTCTGTGGGACGAGGACAGCAGACTGGAAGGGCAAGACAGGGAGAGGGGAAGCAGGTGTATGGAAACCGGAGAGGATAAGTCAAATAAGACAGGTGAAAGTGTCCAATTTACACAATGATTTTCTGCATTAGCTCGTATGATAGCAGTGCCTATGGGTTTATAATAGCCGTGCCTAAGGTCACATGATTCTTACTTGCAAGTCACATGACCTTCAACCACACAAAATACTCAAATATCACTTTGTATTTGTGTTGGCGTACACTGGTGTGACGTCTACATAAACATTTTTAAAATAAAAAGTTCTGGCCTTTCCTCCACATGCAAACCGCGTTTTAGATTTTGTTTGATAACTCCATCTTTTCTAAGGATTGGTGGACTATTTCTTGTTGCTTGTCTCCTTTTAGATGACAGCGTACAGTCAGGATTAACTCCACTCTTAGTCAATGTGGAGGACTCTTTTCTTTTTCCTCAATTTGCTGTTGTTTTTGCTAATGACTTTCTTCAGGACTTTCCTCTGCTGGGCTGAATTTACAGTTGGAGGGTTTTAGCACCACCTGTTGCTTTGATATGGGCATGACAGCCTGATGGCATATGGGCAGATGTATTTAAAACACTGATATTGTATTAGAGATGCTTGATATTGGCTTTTTTTTCTGATATCCAGCAATAAAAAGATTATTTCCGATGCCGAAAACGATATACGCAGCAACTCTTCCCTTAAATATCGTGGAATGAAAACATTATGCTTCTACTGGATGCGATATGCAATACAAGTCATTGAAAAAGTGCCAAAAGGCTGAATGTGACTCTGTTTGATTCTCCCTGAGGTGTGATATTAGATTAGTGTTGAGGAAAGACGCCGTAGTCCCCCCCTGCATGACCAGCGCGTTTTGTCATGTTCCGCATTACAGATTGGACTTTAGTTTTGGTTTTCCGTAGTTGTCATGTTGTTTCCTGTTTTGCACTCTTATTTTGTTTTTTTAATTTCCTGTTTGACACAGTGCTTGTAGCGGTACGTGTTTCTTTGCAGTCTTTGCAAATTGCATTTTTACAATCCAAAGGTGAAACTTGGAAATCATTCTGGACCACGAACATACTGAGCTTGTTGATCTGTGATAGCGATGTTATCGGCAGGAAATAGTTTTTTCTTTAATGCCAATATCAGCGTCCCCGTTTGTTATTGCCTCAATTTTACATGAATGTTAAGGCTATTGTTGTACATGCAAACATCAGCCTCAGATAGGATCTCCCTTGAAAGTTCATTTTCCCAGATGAACCTACTTGAGAAATATGGGGAATTAATTTCCAAATAACGTTGCATAGAGTGGGTTTTGTTTTGTCGCCACATGCTTTTGCATACCTTCCAGGTGTTGTGTGGTGCAAGAGCCCAGGGCGCTGTGGTTCACAGTGAGGTCCACGCTGAAAGCCCTGGCCTGGCCCATCAAAGGGCCCATTGAGGAGCGGGTTCAGGCGAGACAGAGAGCCACAGTGTGGACGCTGGTAATTTGACACCATCTGACAGTCGAGCCACACAGCCCACTCAGAGTGGTGCTGACAGAGATTGGGCTCATTCACATCTACTGGCTGAATGTCGTACAGGGACACACTGATTGAACTGAAGTCACTATCCCTGTTAAATGAACAGATAAAAGAATTCAAAGAGATAATCCACATAAGGAATTGCAGAAATTGGGTGTATATAATAAGAATTTTGTAGGATTTATTGTTGGTGATTTGTGTCTTGAAGCAATTGGGACAAAACTGAGTGCACTTCTTGCCAGCAGCCAGCAGAGGTGCTGTTGCTTGAGGCAATGTCCAGGTGTTTGTCCTTAAAAACAAAGCTTTTGGAAAACTTTGGCCAGAGCGGAGATTTTCAAAAACTGTGTGTGTGTGGACCAGTGACGTGGTCAAAAAATGATTAATGATAACAAAATAAATATTAATATTTGTCCATTTAACAGTACTATAAAGTAATATGTTATTTTCTCTATGATTTCAATCATTTTTAACATTTTCTTAAGTAAAAATTGCTGAATTTGCACATTTCCTGATCAAATACACGGCGGAAAGCCGAAGTGAGGCCAACGCGAGCGTGGCTTTTTGGCGTCGTGCGCAAGCCCCCCTCTGAGTGCAGTCAATGAGTGCATGGAGTTGGATCACGGCGCCTGCCAGGATATATAATGTTGCAGAAACATTTCCAATACACCATGACTTTCTGCAGCCTGTGTACATTCTTTAACGTAAGTGTGACATAATGAGTCTTGCTAATCAAACATAGAAATGTCATACGTGGCGGTGCTGCAGTAATGGCCTCATCCTGAACTTCAAGACCTGAAGTGTGTGGGCGTGCGTGAGCTGGCAGGTGCATATAACTGCTTCCACAGTAAGGTAGAGCTCAGCGTGCATCATCAGCAAAGACGGCAGATAGATAAGACAGGCCCCTCGGCATCCACTTCCATAGTACGCACTGAACAGGTTTGGCTTTCACGAAGCAGAAGCAGAAGCAGAATCCAGAAACATTGCATTGTGAAGATGTCCCTGTCACACCGTCCAAAAGACAAGATTTGTCATTTTTCATGTTTCCCACAAGACAGGTACGTGTGATAAAAGGGTTGTAGATTTATAACACTGGTAGTTGTAAATAAACACGACAGTGGCCAAGACTCAAAGTGTCGTCCCACACAATATAGCTTAAAGCTCATTTGTTTCTCTGGGTGATTACATGAATTCATGACAAGTCAGTGGTGATGATGATTTAGGCTATAGTCGGTCAAATGTATTAGCTTTACTGAAATAAATGTTGCATTGTGTGAATACTTGGAGTTAATTATCCATATAATGTGTCGTCTTCAAAGAAACGGAGCTTTTCCTGCAGAAGGATCGGCACATGGTAACACCACAAACGCTTCTCAGGCTTATAAAATACAATAGAATGAGACTACTCTCGTGTTTTTCTTGTTATCCTTTAATGTATTAACATTGATTAGAGTGCAAGAATTTTCAGTAAAAAAGGAAAAAAATCCAAAGTGGTTTGTGCCTCACCAGCCACAGACGTCACCGCACGTCACTGGTGTGGACGGGACGTGAAACTGAGCTTTTTGGTTTGTGTGATAAGAAATATGAGACATTATTTCGTGTTTTTAAAGCTCATTTAATCACAGAACATGCAGTGATGGACTTACAGGTGTTGGTGTGCTTATAACACGCATGGGCCATTAAAAAAAACATTCTGTGTAAATGAGAGCTGATTTTAAAGATAATGTACACATCATTGTACATCTAATATTTTTCTGTTAACAGATGCACTGTAATGCGTGACCGAGTCAGATGTGGTGGCTTTTTCAGGCTTCTGATTGGTCAAAGTGCGCATAACAGTGTTAGCAGTGTTATTTTTAAAAGGCACTCGTGTGTATGGAGATTTTTTTAACACCAGTATAGTAGAAATGTGCGTTTTTTTTTAAATATGGACACAGCCTCAGTCTCAACTAGTTTGCAGTCTAAAGAAGACCAACATGGCGTCAGCTAAGGGAGTGGAGCTACATACCCTTGCTATAGCCAGTAACATGCAGTGAGGTTCATGGCTGGCGAGGCAATGACTCTTTTGGAGTTTTTAAACGTTAAAACAGCCAAAAAAGATGAGAATAATTAACTTTGGCTCAAAATGTTTTCAATATGTTTTCAGATACTTCTTCGACCCATTTACTGTATTTGATTTTATTTTTTTATACACTGAAAAGCGTTTGTGTTCTTCCCTTTTTTGATGAAGCACATGCAGCCTTTCCTTCTCTAGGAAATGTTCTGATACTTTGCTGTAAGAGTTCGATCACCTCCTGGCGAGTTTGAGTATGTAATCCTCCATCTTGGCAGTCAAATTCATTCATTCATTCAGCAGAGCGTAAAAATATATTGAATGCATTTTATTTTCTTTTTTTTTTTTGCAAACACTGAGCGTGTACTTAAAACAGTAACACACTTAGGCTATAGGACAAGGGACACCGCTGTACAAGAGGAAGGGAGGGTTGTGCTTTGTCGGCAGATATGTCACTAATTGAGAAATGGGCTGAATAGCAAAAATAATTATGAAAAAAATGCAAGATAGTGATATATAATATGCTATATTAGAGATAAAAACAAAAATATATAGCACTGCATTCTTCCCGATTCTGAGGAACACTGCCAGTCTGCCTTGACTGAAGTTCCAAGTCTCCCGAATTATGATGGGTTTTTTTTTAAACGTTCAGTAAAAAAATGAATAGGTTACTTTTGGACGCCAATATAACATCCGCAGCTGCCTCTCTCACCGCACACACACAGCAGTTTCCCCTCCCTTCTTCTTTCCTTCCTCACACTCAGCCAGTCAGCAGTCAGGACTCAGCTTGAACACATTTACCCATCACAGACAGTCGGAAATTAGAACAAACACGAATATTAAAAAATGATTGAAACACAGATATATATATAAAACACATAAATTTTCCCTCTCCATTCACACGAGTGGAGTAAAAAAAAAAAAAAAAAAGTCTCTCCACAGCCACAAATTCATCGGCTGTCATGTGCATTTTGTCCAATCAGAAGCCTGGAAAAATAAGCACAGCTGACTTGATCACACATTCTAAATGTCCCGTGCACGTTATCTTAGTTATAGGGTGCACACATCTGTGTGAGGCGGGATAGAGGGGAGATGTTGGCAGCTCTGCAATTAATCAACCTATTACTAATTGGTTATGATTGGTTTGTTATCACAAAGAAATTAATAAAGTTATGCGTATGAAATAAAACAATCCTAATACAAATCTGTGATACACGAAATGCGATTTTATAAACTATATGTCCTCACATCAGAAATGTGAATAGATGACTTAAATAAAAATACAACAGATTTTTGTTCATCTCACAGTCTGTCTTTAACGCTCCACGTAGGTGCACTTCAAAGTTGAGGCTCTTTCCACTGAATGATCTCATTAACGGAGCACCTCCTGAATGTCACACCTACATAGATAAAAAAAAAAAAGAAGAAGAAGAAAAAGAAGTGTGTTTTAATGAAGCGTAATTTAATTTTAACTGTGAGCCTCTGAAATGAGCAGCAGCTGGGTCACGACTGGGCTACTGCTCTCGTTGATGGCCTCAAGTAAGCCTCACCTGTCGGTCAGTAAAAGTCACACCGCGCCTTCAATCACCACAGTGGACATCCCTTCTGTCCTCTAACGTGATCTACAGCTATTAATAGACGCAACACAAACACCAAATAATAAATTCATCCGTGCGTTTACTTAAAAACAAGCTTCATAAGGTTAAGCAACAATATGTAGTCATATTCTGGATCGTGTTCGTGCCAGGGTTACTGTACAAAGTAGGGAAGCTTCCATAAGCTTTGTCACTTCCTCGAATGAGCAGAAAAGATCTAATTCAAGAAAGAACAGTCATGAAAGTGATTTTTGTTAGCATGTATATTCATTAGCTTAGCTTTTACCAAGCATATGTTCTTGTGTAGGATAACAGTTGTTGCTTCACAGCTGGAAGGGGGGGCAAAACAAAACAAAAGAAAACTAGAATAGGACGGGGTGACCAAAGGACGGGTCAAATTCCCAAGCGCTTGCGTCGTTCTGTTTTAGGAATCATTTTTGTTTTTGAATGTTCTTCCTTTGGAATTTGTGTCTCTGATTATAGATAGCATTTTGTAATACAACCATATTCCATCCATACAGAGGAGGCATACTTTAAATGTACTGAAATTATAAGGCGTCGTTGAGTAACGCTTAAGAGTAAGGGTAAGGGGCAAGGGGTGACTTCTTCGAGTATCGCTGTTGTCATGATTTACACTCTGCTTGGTTTGCTGCCCTCTGCTGTCTCGTTTCATCGCTGCAGAGGAACTCTCTCACCAGCTACTTGACGAGCGCAGCTGCAGCTCATTACCAATCAGCCCCTTCTTAAGCAGTGCTGTCTCTCTCAGGCAGCAGCACCTTTCGTTACCGTTAACTTCCCCTTTTTGATCCCAATCTTCTTCGTCTCCAAAGCTCCTGGCACCTGTGCCAGCATTGTAACAATTGTATTATTATCAATGCATCTCATTGCTAGGTTGAATGTCCTGGTTTTTGGTAATCAAAACAATAACACCTTCACTAAGCCCAAACAATCCTATCCATTACTTTTTTACTCTAGTAGTGTAGATAGTGGTAGCGTTACAAAACCACAACAACTGTAGCTCCACCTGCTGGATCTTGGACCTCATTGGCCCCAATGCTAACAAACTCTTATCAATCTGCAGTAGAATGTCAATAAGTTCTACCCTAACTCATGCACCACCGATCTACAGTACTCTCTAGCAAGGGCGCCGTAAATGGGGGAAAGTTTAGGACAATTGCAGAGCCCCCCCAAAAATAGGTACAAAATGAATATGATTTTGCTATCCGGGTTGAGATTTTTTTTTCCAAATATAGTCATAAAACAATCAACAACAATCTCTTTGTTTTTACTTGTTTTTGTCAAAACGTTAAGGCCCTGTCACACCTTGACGATTTAGCCAGCCTACGCCAACGTATGAAAAATTTGGCCAATACGCTGGTGTACGTCGAATAAGTTATGGGTAAGTTTTGTATAAGTTAAGACAACGCTGAAGCACGCCGGCATACGTCGTAGTACATCCAAGTCGTCCAAAAATTTTGTGCATGCACAACGTATGATTCATCCGTTTCGCATACGCGGGCAATAAGTTATGCAATCGTTGACGCCCGTTCACACACGTTATTTGTAAGTTACGCACAAGTCGTAATACGTCAACATACCTTGAGACAAAACTGTGTCTTCTTGGCTCTCTTCTTGGCAAGGGTTGGCTGAGAGGAGATGGAGGCCACTGGGGAAGCAGCTTCCGATACCATTGACGATGCCTGAGAGGCGTTACAACCTGCGTCATCTCCATCAGAGTGAGAATGGGAGGGGGAGGCTGTGGGTGGCTTCTTACGTCCACGTCCTCGTCCTCGGCTTCCGTCACTGCCCTGATACTTCTTGGCAGCGGTCTTCGAAATTTTCTTCGGCATGATGGTGAGGTTGACACTGCGATGTCCAGTGAGGTTGTAATTTGAGTCATCAAGTGGCGGCCTTTTTATAGGCTACGGCACGTGATCGTCGGCCATACGCTGCCGTGCGGTTTGCATAATTAGATTGGCGTTGGGCATATGTTGTGAACGCCGGCAACACGCTACGCATTCGTTGGTATCAGTTATCTATAAGTTATAGAAATGTTCTATATAAGTTACTAATACGCCATGTATACGTCAAACTCGTTATGAATACACTATGTATACGCCCAAAATGGAAAAAAAACGTCGACAGTTCAACGTATGCCATCAAAATGATCACGTCGGGCATGCGCTGGCTAAATCGTCAAGGTGTGACAGGGCCCTAAACCTCCACATTGACCAACCACCCCCTTATATCTGCATGAAATGTTTCGGTCCCGCATTTAGACCATTGACGGTGCTTCGTAGCCGCCAGAGAGATGTTGCCTCGTACTAAAATTACATTTGGTCTTCAAAAAAGGAAGGAGAGGCAAGAAAAAAAAGGAGATTGGGTAGAACTACTAGGGCTGCGTTGAAAAACGGGATCGCCTTTAGAAACAAAAGTACTTGTCTCGTTTGTCAACAATTTGTCTCTTATTTCTAAATGTCAATGGCGTCAATGAATGATGGAGGCGCTTTACATAAAATTTTACGCAAAACTTTTTTTCCGTTCTGTCACCAATAACGAAATAAAAGGAAAGATTCCACCCACCTTGCTGTAAAACTGCTGTGGTGTAACGGTGTATGTGTGAACCTGCAAAAGCAAACAGCCTGTGTTTGATCCCTGGCTGTGCCATATTGCTTTTTGTTCGTTAGTCTGTTATTTTGTTCTCAAAATAAATGATGTGTTACTCCAAAACGTCCATCTAAATTCAGGAGCATACAAATAGCTTTTAAGGGTCAGTCCTAGAGATGTAGTGGCTACAGCTGGCCATGCCTGATTTTCTTTCACGGGGCCCAGAATTCCAGGTGGCACCACTGCTCTCTAGT